>NW_027100012.1:0-93000 GCF_031753505.1 Anomalospiza imberbis
TACCTGTACTCTGGAATATACTGTGTGACGCAGCCACCCTCCTTGGCACAGGGCAGGTGGAACCATCTGCCACAGTCCTCCTGGCAACACATGATGGTTGCCCCGCTCTGGCCACAGACGCAGCAGCGCTGGAAAGAGCCAAGCAGCCCCATCAGCAGCAGCCTCAGGGCCTCCCCTGGCAGCCCCACGGCTCCGGGCAGGGCCTAGCATGTGGCCACTGCTGGGTCTCAGCCCACAGAGCCGACGGGTGGAGGAGACTCCGCTGCCAGAGCCTCTGTGCAGCTGCTGGGAGCCAGACTTTGTCCCACAGGCGGCCAGAAGGGCAGGCCTTTCATTCCAAGTGTCTGGGCTCAGCTCTGGCAAACCTCGCCTGGCACAAATCTCCCTGCTCTTGTCAGGCTCTCACCTTTTGTGCCGCCCGCCAGACTGCAATTTGGATATCTCTAGGAAGAAATCCCATGAGTCCAACACGCTCGTTCTTCTGACGAGAAAGTAGAGTGGCAAAGAACTGCAGCAAAGGGGATGAGCAGATGAGGAGAGAGAGGCAGGAATTGCCCATTGCAATGGTGGAAGGAGCACCCAGAGCCACTCACCAGGCAGAACACGTGGGCACAGAGCCCATACTTCTCCAGTTTGTCACCGCACATGTCCGGGTCAGCCTCTGCGCGGCGACACAGCATGCAGGCTGCAGGGGACAGAGCCAATGGCAGCGGGCACGAGCACCTCTGCGGGGCGCTTTGGCTGCAGCAGCATCGGCCCCAAGGGCTGCTCTCTCCCTGCCTGCCTGCCTTCCTGCCTGGCTGATGGGCAGGGCTGGAGGCCTTGGAGAGCAGGGGCCATTGCGGGCACGGGTGTCCCAAGAGCTGCCCCCTGGCCCAGCTGGGCCCCACTTGGGGAGGAAGGAGGCTCCCAGCCACGGCATGGCTGAGCGGCTCCTGCCTCCCCCTGCCTCTGCTCTGGGCCCTGCGCCGCCTGCCGCAAGCGTTCCTGGGCCAGGCTGTGGGAGGTTGGCATTGCCCTCACCTGGCTCCCTGGCTCCAGGGCCCTCCTGCTTGCTGTAAGTCATGGCAGCTCTCAGCGCTGAGTCCCTGTCCAGAAAGGCCACAGTCTCCTCCAGGTGCTGGTCCTCTCTCTCTGTGGGAGAAAGAGGAGTGTGGGGAGTTTGCCGAACAGGCCCAGAGCCACGAGGGCACTGCTCCCTGCTCAGCCCTGCGTGAGCCCTGCTCCTGTCCGCCTTCTGCTCCCGTCGTCGCCTGGAGGAAGACCGCAGTCTGCTCTGGTTGTTCCTCTGCTGATTCTGGGAAGGGAGAGGCAGGTGAGCCTGCAGCACAGGCCCAGATCCCGAGGTGTGGGGTGCCTCTGGTCCCTGGGCAGCAGCGACCCTGCCCTGCCTTCTCCTCCCGTTGTCAGGTCGCACTGACACACGGCCTGAGCCCAGCCTTGCCTTTTGAAGCCTTGGTCGCACGGGTCACAATGGCCAGGCTGACATCAGCATCGTGCAGCCAAAATTGGGCAACCATGGCCTCGGGTCCCTGGCAACCACTTGAGGCGGCCCCCTTTGGAACCCAGGTTCTGAGATGGGTGCGAAGGTTTGGTCAGGCGGGAGCCAGGCAGGGACTCCTGCAGCAAGTGCAGGGTCAAATGCCAGGCCCCAAGGCAACCATCGGGCACTGCTCTGCTGCTGCTCCTGGTGCTGCTCCTGAAAATTTCACGCAGACACAGAGCTACCTGCTCTGCCTCAACCCTGTTCAGCACTGGACAGCAGGGCACAGTAAAATGTTGTCTTGGGTGTTATGGACAAACAAACAAACAACTAAAAAATTAACCTTTGAGGAACCTAGTTAAAAATGGTGGAATGTTGATACAAAGGTAAATGTTGTTAATACACGTTAAATGTTGTTAATTCAAGTAACAAATTGTGATTAGTTGTATTAAAACCCAGTACTGTTGCTGATGTACAGAGGGGGAGTGGAACCGGGGAGGAGATGGGGTGCCAATCTTTGTGGAGGGGCAGAGAAACTTTCAGGAGTATTGCATCATAGAACACAACCACAACTTAAATCAAGATTGGTGGAGAGACCAAGCAATGGGAGGAGAGAATTCCACAATGATTGGCCAAGACTGCAGCAACTGATAAGGCAATGGGCAAGGGAGAAATAGACCTATCACAGCACGGATCCTGAGCGCCCCAAGCAGGAGGCGAGAGAGAGACTTTAAAAGGCCTGGGGTGCCGAACTCCCGGGTCTTTCCTCAGAGCGGAGTAGGTTTCCCTGGAAACACACACCCCTAGGTTACAAGTACTTAGTCGTTGAAACAGTCTCCGGACTAGCCGGAGGCTTTTGCTTCCAGTTGTTCCTTTGGTAATAAACAGGCTTATTTTTTTTAATTAAATTGACTCCTTTTGGTTACTTTCAAGTTTCTTTCTAAGCTTGTTCCCAGCATTGGGTATATGATCAAATTATTCAAAGTCCTGCAAAGAATCACATTCAAAGCACACACAAAAAAAAAAAAAAAAAACCAAAAAAAACCACAAAAACAAACAGAAAAAAAAACCAACAAAAACAAACCCTGCTACAAATATTGAATTGACAAAAAAAGCATATTCCTCTTCAGAAACACAGGCTAACACTTTGGGCCAATGCTTTTTCCTATTAGCTCTTTGAAAGGATTTCAAAAGTAACATTGGCAACTTCTTCAAGGAACAAACAGGAAATGCTTCTGACCTCTAAAAGTAGATTTCTTCATTGGCTTTCGCTTTCCTTTTGGAATCCTTACGCTTTGCCTGGCATTCCAGAAAATCATGAAAATCCAACGTAATATAGAGGGAGTTTCTGAATTCAGTGTTTTTCTCAAAGACTTTCTTTACATACGTACAAGAAACTGCTCCTGTAACATAAAGAGATGCAGTGGTTTCCCTGACTGGACGTCACAAGATGACACGATACACTCCTCTATACTAAAAAAACTTCTGTTGCCTGGTAATTAGAAAGCTTCAAGATCTTCTAGAGGCTTTCCCCTGTGCAACTTCACTAGGTCCCTCTCTGCTCAACTCTCAAGCCTGTCCAGGTCTCACTGAAAGGCAGCAGCACAGCCGTGTGGTTCACCAGCCCCTGCTCTCGCTTCTGTCCCATCAGCAAACGTGCTGAGGGAGCGCTCCGTCTCTTCTGCCAGGTCACTGGGGAATAAGGCAAACAAGACTGGCCCCAGCACGGCCCCCTGAGCTCGCAGCTATCTGAGTTTGGAGCTCCACTGCCCGCTTCTCTACGCCACTGTCCCTGAGCTGCCCCATGAGCGTGATACGGGAGGCCGGGACAAAGCCTTGCTGAAGTCCCGGCTGACAACAGCCACTGCTCTCCCCTCACAAACCCAGCCAGTCAGTGCAGCAGAGGTGGCTATGGGATTGCCCAAGCATGGTTTTCTGTCGCTGTAGAGATGGACACAAGACATACACATACACCTGTGCAGTGACAACAATGGCTTCTTCTTTATTACAAGTTGTTCTCAAGTTTTATACCCCTAAAAAAGTGTGATCCTAAGGCCCTAGTTACATCAAAACAGCTCCTTCTGTTCAATGGACAAAGCAATAGCTTATTGTATTTTATTGGTACAAAGCATTTAACGTCAATAATTCATTGGCAAGAGTTTACCACAAATTCTTAAGGCATGTCCACTGCTGACTAAGGCACGTATCCTCTAACTACAAGGAGCCCTGATGTGTTCTTCAGTTTCCATGCTAACGGCCTTGCTTGCTTCCTTGCCATGGATAAACCCGTATGTTATTAATTTCTTCTTCTGCAAACTCAGTTGTTTGCCCTGCAAAACAGCTGCTAAGCCCATCCAGTTTTCCCTTCCTGTTATTCCACACGCTTAGAGATGACATCCAAGAGGAGATATTCTGCCACCTTTCTGGGGACGGAGCTGAGGCTGATGGGCCTGCAGTTTCCTGGCTCCTTCTTAGTGCCCTTTTGGAAGACTGGAGAGATGCTGGCTTTCCTCCACTGCTCACGCCTCTCTCTGGGGCTATCACCTTCCCTGACCCGCTAGCAGAGCGCCCTGTGCCAGAGGCAGGAGCAGAGACTTCCCTTGGCCCCAAAAGGCAAGGCTGGGCTCAGGCCGTGTGTCAGTGCGACCTGACAACGGGAGGAGAAGGCAGGGCAGGGTCGCTGCTGCCCAGGGACCAGAGGCACCCCACACCTCGGGATCTGGGCCTGTGCTGCAGGCTCACCTGCCTCTCCCTTCCCAGAATCAGCAGAGGAACAACCAGAGCAGACTGCGGTCTTCCTCCAGGCGACGACGGGAGCAGAAGGCGGACAGGAGCAGGGCTCACGCAGGGCTGAGCAGGGAGCAGTGCCCTCGTGGCTCTGGGCCTGTTCGGCAAACTCCCCACACTCCTCTTTCTCCCACAGAGAGAGAGGACCAGCACCTGGAGGAGACTGTGGCTTTTCTGGACAGGGGCTCAGCGCTGAGAGCTGCCATGTCTTACAGCAAGCAGGAGGGCCCTGGAGCCAGGGAGCCAGGTGAGGGCAATGCCAACCTCCCACAGCCTGGCCCAGGAACGCTTGCGGCAGGCGGCGCAGGGCCCAGAGCAGAGGCAGGGGGAGGCAGGAGCCGCTCAGCCATGCCGTGGCTGGGAGCCTCCTTCCTCCCCAAGTGGGGCCCAGCTGGGCCAGGGGGCAGCTCTTGGGACACCCGTGCCCGCAATGGCCCCTGCTCTCCAAGGCCTCCAGCCCTGCCCATCAGCCAGGCAGGAAGGCAGGCAGGCAGGGAGAGAGCAGCCCCTGGGGCCGATGCTGCTGCAGCCAAAGCGCCCCGCAGAGGTGCTCGTGCCCGCTGCCATTCTCTCTGTCCCCTGCAGCCTGCATGCTGTGTCGCCGTGCAGAGGCTGACCCGGACACGTGCTTCCCCAGGCCCTGGCAACAGCTCCTGTGCTGCCCAGGGCACCCACGGGCACTGCCAGGGCCTCACACCAACCCGAACCAGCTGGGGTTTGACAGCTCTGCTGCTCTGGGCACGGCTCTCGGGCAAAGCAGCCGCGTGTCCCTGGGCTGGGAGCAGTGCCCAGGTCGGGCTTGGCAGAGCCTGTCCGCTCCTGGAGGGCTGGCGGCACTGCTCTGGTCCGGCCTGGCCTGGGTCTGGGGGGCCTTTGACATTCCTGCTTGCCCTTACAGCCGCCAGGGATCAGCCAGAGCTCAATGGCCCCAGCCTGGCCGGACAGTCAGGACTGGAGCCTTCCCGTGGCTCCCCAGCACCCAAGACCATCAGCTCCAGCTGGGAAACACTGCCTAACAGGGTTTGCCAATATTTTTTCCTGTTAGATCGTTGAAGGGATTTTGAAAGTGACGTTGTTTGGCGACTTCTTCAAGGAACAGAAGTGGTGCGCTTCTAATCAGTAAAAGGTTTCTTGGTTTCCTTGGACTTTCTATCTGGTATCCTTATGCTTTCTTCGGCGTTCCGGAAAATAATGAAAATCTAACAAATTCTTGGGAGAAGGTTCTGAATCCACTAGTAGGAGAAGTCTCTAAATTCACTCTTTCTCTTAAATACATTCTTTACATATAGTTAAGTAGCTGTTCCTGTAACAGACAAAAATGCCGTGGTTTACCCGACTGGAGAGCACCACAGGATGTTATACACCCCGGCACACTAAAACACTTTTGTTCCCGGGGAGTTACAAAGTTGCAGGCTCTTCTCGAGGGCCTGAGTTAATTCTGCATGCCCCTTCATACCTGCATTCCCTCCCCATGCTCAGCTTTCACCTAGTGTTCCCGGGGAACGGATCTTACATACTCACCTCAAGCGATAATCTACGTCTGTCTTCCCAGACCTCTTTTTCTTCACTGAGCTCTGCAGATCTGCAAAATAACTTTGGGCCCTCTGCACAAAAGAAAGAACCAATTAATAGGCTTAAACACTTCTGATTGTGCTGCTGCTTCTAACAGTCATGGACAACACAGTAATCGTGTTCTCCAGAAGTCAATTCTTCACATCCTCCCTGTTCTCTTGCCCCCCACCAGACGTTGGCTCCAACAGAAATGTTCCCTACTGCAGCCTGGTGTACGAAGAACCATGAAAGGCAGCAGCAGTTTTCCTCAGCATGCTGCAATCTAAATTGCAGTGAAATAGCAGCTGTTTCATTAGAAGCTCAGCACCAAGATCGCACCTCTTCCCCCAGAACTGAGGCCTGCGAAGGACTGAGCTCTCCATCGTAACACACCCTGTAAATCAGACGGGCTGGAAGATTGCTGGGCACTAACTGAATGAACACAGCAATACATTTCAGCAGCGGTATCGAATCAGTCTCGAGAAAGGCACATCATTTCAGCCTGTCTTACGACTCTGTTCTACAAAACATGTAACAAGCAATTGTTTTGCTGGCCTTTGCAACTTTGGGGGACTCTGTAGGTTTCCTTTGGTTGTTGTTTTCTTTGTTTCTAAATTCAAAATTCACTGGATTCGGGAGAGAAAACCCCAGATTCATCAGGACCAAGAAGCACAGGGACATATGTGGCTGACAAGAACACTCAACATTCCTAATGGTAACACCAGAAAGGCAGGAAAAAGTGAAAGATGATATAAATACCTGAAAGGATCCAAACTATCTAGGTAAACTGTCAAGTGGCTAATGTTTTGGTAAGCTCTAAAAGTCCAGATTCCTATTAGGCAATTATCTGAAAGAAAAGAAAGCCAGAAATCTGCTTGGCCTTTATTTTACCAGGACTTTCTCACGGGATTCTACCACAACTTTGACCGCAAGTAAGGATGCCAAATTTTGACTAGAAAACATTCATAAGCAGGCAGCATTTTTTCCTCCTCACGGAATTCCAGGAACAGTTAAAAAAAATACAGAAGGGGGTGAAGAACTTCCGTCGTACCTCTCAGGCGTTCATCATCTTTGGAGAAGAAGAAAACTCTAGCCCTTTCTGTGCGTGGTAAAGAAAGAAACCTAGACAAGTACAAAGGGATTTTAGCATCCTAAATTGTACTATCAAATTCCATGAACACAAGTTAAAACTATAGCGCTTCAGAGAAATGGTGACCGTTGAAAAGCTTTATTCCCTAGTAACCAAAGAGAGCCATCTATAAAAAAAAACCCAAATCACTTCTTGAAAGAAATCTGACTGTGTCTTTGGCTTTTGGCCAAACTCAGTTTGGAGTTGGTCAAGCCAAAAGGACCAAGTTAATTTCTTGTGCTCAACGTCTCTCTTCTCATATTCAACTTCACATCAAATGGGCTGCTGGCAATTTTGACTCTGGGCAGCCCAAATGGTTTTCCAAGATGACTTTCATTGCTCAGAGGTGTGCAATGTCAGCTTCCCATTTCCCGAGTGCTGCTCTTAACATTCCCACAGCATCCAACTACTACAGCCAAGTAGACAACAAATAGAAAGGGAACTTGCATTTCTTGGTCCTTTTCAATTTCTCACATCTCAGGCTCACCATCACCCTCAGAACTGCTGTCTTGGAAACATGAATCCTCTTGCCATGCGACTTTTGCCGACTTGATGGTTCCAAGTCCGCAAGACTCTGCAATAACTGCACCAAAAATAGAAACGAAGGCAAAACCAGATTATTCCTCCACTTGTCAGGAAAAATTCCTCCTTTCAAGACAAATACCTACAGTGGAGAAGAGAGATTTAGGAAGGACAGAATCTGCTCCTGCCTGATTTCCTGAGCTACATCTCTGCTCCAGGATTTTCCGGTTTGTTCTAGGGATCGCTTCTGTATTCTTAAACATTTATCATTGCGTTCAGAAGTCACTGAATACCTTCTGAATTCAGCACAAGTGTGGGAGGCTCGTTGCTTTGTCTTGTGGCATTGGGGTTTTTTTAATATTTCGGATAACTTCACACGGCTTCTCTTCTCTCCTTCAGGACTGTGACTCCATTTAATGTTGTTTCATCTTCTTTTCATAAGGCCTCATTTTATCTACGGTTAGAACACCCCAATGATCACGTGTCATTCACTTTCCTTTTCCTAAAGGTCCAAGAATAGAATTCAGTAACAAAGAGAATGTCCATGGATCTTGGGGTCAACTCCCGGATTTTGCTCCTCCCTCTACATTAACACACATTTCCTTGAAAATCGTGTTGGGTTCTATGAAACTTGATATGACTGGTGTATCCCCTTTCTCCCTGCTTGAGAAATTCAGGGCATGACAACAAGCTTTCTCACCACTCAGCAAAAACCCCAATGCCTTCTCAAAGCATGCCTTTCAGAACGCCTGAGATGCAAGCACGAGCTACCTCTCATTAATCCACCACAGCCTTGGCAAGCAGAAATGAAGATCAAAATGCTTCTGCCTACTTACTGACTTCTGCTGCTGAAAATCCCCCGCATCCTGACCTTCTTTACACCCTATTGCTCTACAGTGCCTGCCAGAAGCTCTTCCTTAGAAATGGCACTCTTAGAAGGGTTCTGCTGTTACCTCCTTTGATGCCCAACCCCTCTGTGTCTCCAAAGAAGGGAAACTTGAAAGCACTCGACTCCTGAGCTGCGTCGCTCTCAGGCAAAGGTCCCAAATGGTCATCTGGGGCAGAGTCCTGCGCATCCTCTTTGTCCCAGGGTATTTCCACAGTCTTTTCTGGTTTGTTCTTTCAAGGTCCAAGCAAGTCTTTTAAATCAGCAGCAATAGAGTAATCGATTTCTTCAGGCGCTTGAGGTTGTGTGTCACTCTCTTCTCTCTTCTTCCTTTTGGCTTTACTGAAATGAGATTGTTCAAGGATAGCAACACAGCACACGTCCTTTTCCAAGACAGCTTCCCTAAGAGCCACCTTGCTCTGAATGTTTCCCTAACCATACCCAAGCTGTCACGATCCGCTTGTTGCAGGGTGTCGTGATGGCTCTTTTCACCAATCCCAAAAGTGCAAAAAGGCAAACAACAAGGGACTATCAGTTAATCACAACAAATGCATCTTTATTAAGGGCCAAAACAGTAAATGGGATAGTGGGGATCTGAAAGAAGGTCAAAGAATAGAGAGAGAGAGAGAGAGAGAGAGAGAGAGAGAAGAGGGGGATGGGAATAGCTACAAGCACAGGCGAGATCCTCAGTGGTCCGGACGATGGGGATCCGTCTTGTCGTGTCGGGGAAGTCTTCGAAGTTCTGGTCAACTCAGGGGTCCAGTTATAGTCCACAGAGGAAAGAGGGGGGAGCATGCAGGACAATGAGAGGCCCTTGTGATTGCTGCGGGGGAACAGGCGAGTCCACCGAAACCACCAAAGCAAGGCAAACACAATGGAGAATAAGTCCACTGGAATTACTGAAGGGAAACAGGTCATGTCGTTAGTGGTCAGACCACCGTTTTGCCCCCTCCCTGTAGTAGGGGTCTCAGTCTCAGTCCTTGGGAGGAGGGTCCTCAATCTTTGTCTGTCACGGTGGTAATGAGGCAGATGAGGGGTCTTCAATGAAGGACCACGGGAGTCACCCCAAAAGGTCATTTGGCGTAAGAACGGAGATTTGTAGCAGGTCGCGCGTCAGGCTGTCCCGTGCTGGGTCCTTGCCAGGTCCTTGCCAAGTCCTTGCCAGGCCTTGTTCAGAACAGCTAACGTAATGGTACAGCAGCTGCACCTGCACTGCTGCTCTCTGCAAGCCGGAACTGAAGTGGGGGAAGGGGCTTCTCCTCGTGGCAATCGGTAGGCAAATGTGGGGGCTTCAGATGGCCTCTTGCACAAGCCCATCAAGGAGTGGCTCACTTTCAAGAGTAAGCAGTGGGGAAACACCTGAGGTTGGAGTCTAAAGGCAAGAACAAGAGTCCTTTTTAATTAGCCACATCATTTAAGTGACTTTTCACTTAATACATGGTAAGACAGAAATCAAGGTATTTAGCATAAGACTACTTTCCTGCCAGTCGAAAAGCCAAGAGCTACTATGGTTTTCTCACAGACCTGCAAATCTCAAGGACCCTGTACTGACCGATCTCACCTTCACTTCCGGCAGCGAGCGGATGGACTAGAAAGAAAAGATGACACTACGTGCTGCTGTTGGAGGCCCCAGTTGAGGCCCGACGCCGCTGGCGGGAGCGGCTGCTCCTGTGGGACATCCCTGACGGTGTCCCCCTGTGCCTGGGCCTCTCAGCCCTTGCTGCTGTCCTCCTGCTCCTGTCCTGGTGACTCCTGGACCGGACAGGTTGATTCGAGGCCCGGCGCTGCAGGCGGGAGCGGCTGCATCTGGGGGATGTCCCTGAGGAAGTCTCCCTTTGCCTGGGCCTCTCAGTCCTTGGTCTTGTCCTGCTGCTCCTGTCACGGCGACTCCTGGAGCGGCCAGGTGGACTCTGGGCCTGACCTTGCTGGTGGGAGCGGCTGCATCTGGGGGATGTCCCTGACGAAGTCTCCCTTTGCCTGGGCCTCTCAGCGCTTGATGTTGTCCTGTGGCTCCTGTCCCGGCGACTCCTGGGCCGGGCAGGTGGACTTAGGGCCTGACCTTGCTGGCGGGTGCGGCTGCGTCTGGGGGATGCCTGTGACGATGTCTGCCTTTGCCTGGGCCTCTCAGTCCTTGTGGTTGTCCTGCTGCTCCTGTCACGGCGACTCCTGGAGCAGACAGGTGGACTTAGGGCCTGACCTTGCTGGCGGGTGCGGCTGTGTCTGGGGGATGCCCGTGAAGGTGTCTCCCTTCGCCTGGGCCTCTCAGTCTTTGTCATTGTCCTGTTGCTTCTGTCACGGCGACTCCTCGATCGGACGGGTCCATCTGGGGCCCGACCTTGCTGGCGAGAGCGGGTTCGGCCTCGGCCGGGCCCTGCACGTCTGGAATGGACCCTGTCCTCAGAGTCAGGGGAGCTGCTGTACGTTGAACTTGATGTGCTGAGGCTGCTGGTGTCCAGTGAGGAAGACGTCAGAGACTGCTGCCATGCTGTGTGTCGGTGGCTTCTGCGGCCGCTGGTCTCTGCAGATGAAGACCGGGGATCCAGCCCCGATGGCACCGGGGTGCGGGAGCTGGGGCTGATGGCCTCAGATTCTGAGGAGCCATGAGCAGGCTCCAGTCCTGACCGTCTTCTCCTGCTGGGGCCCCTGAGCTCTGACTCATGCCTGAAAGCTGTAAGGCCAAGCAGGAATGTCAAAGACCACCCAGGCGCGAGGCAAGCCAGGCCAGAGCAGAACCCCCAGCCCTTCAGGAGCAGAGGGGCTCTGCCAAGCCCAGCCTGGGCACTGTCCCCAGCCCAGGGGCACCGGCTGCTTTGCCTCATACCCGTTCCGAGACCAGCACAGCCGTCACACTCCCAGCTCTCTATGCGGTTTCTCAGGCCAGAGCAGCGCCTGTGGGTGCCCTCAGCAGCGCAGGAGGAGCACAGCAGCAGTTCCCAGGGCCTGGGGAGGCAAACGGGCTCATGGACAACGTGTCCACAGCACAGGATTGTCCAGACAAGTTCTTCTGCTTCTTTCCCCTTTGAGCCCTTGAAGTGACACATGTACCCTGCAGAGCCTCAGGTGCAGCTCCCCAACTTACCCCTCTTCCTCTGCCTCCTCCCTGCCTCCCGGGTAAAGGCAATCCCTGGCATTGCACCTGCTGTGCCTCTCTCCTAGATCCGCGAAGGCATCGTTGTCCTCCCACGTTGGCTCTCTGATGGAGAAAGGAAAAGCTGATGAGTTTCTGATGTCTTGCCCTCATGGAGGTACAGGTTGTCCCCGCTCTTTCTCCAGCACTTTTCCAGGTCCCGCGTGAAGCTGAAGCCCAGACTCACGGGACAGGGCAGGGCCAGGACTGCTGGGGCAGGGCCTGGAAAAACACAGCACTTGCACCTCCTGTCCTGTGAGCCAGGCAGAAGGACACCAACCTGAAGGGAATTCGGATCCCCATGATGAACATGTGTGCAAGAAATTCTTTAATGTCCCTGCACAGGGGGCAGTGGAGGCATAAAAGACCAGCGCGCATGGCCTGTCCCTGCAGGGCAAACAGAAGCAGGGTGAGCAAGGCCCTGGTGCTGCTGAGCACCTGCTGTGCCCCGGGGCTGAGGGGGATGGCTCCTACCTGGATGCAGTCCCTGTGGAACCAGGCCCTTTTGCACGCTGGGCACACCAGGGTTCTGAAGGTGTTTCTATCCTCCACAGGCTCCATGCAGATGGGGCAATCGGTGCCCGGCTCTGCAGTCGCCTCCACGTCCTGCTCTGGACGGTGCTCAGGGCAGTAGGTGCTGAGGGAAAATGGGTGGGCAAAGTGAGCAATGTTGGATCTTCTCCCAGGGGCGACCAGGAGTGGGGAGGAGGGGTACCTGTACTCTGGAATATACTGTGTGACGCAGCCACCCTCCTTGGCACAGGGCAGGTGGAACCATCTGCCACAGTCCTCCTGGCAACACATGATGGTTGCCCCGCTCTGGCCACAGACGCAGCAGCGCTGGAAAGAGCCAAGCAGCCCCATCAGCAGCAGCCTCAGGGCCTCCCCTGGCAGCCCCACGGCTCCGGGCAGGGCCTAGCATGTGGCCACTGCTGGGTCTCAGCCCACAGAGCCGACTGGTGGAGGAGACTCCGCTGCCAGAGCCTCTGTGCAGCTGCTGGGAGCCAGACTTTGTCCCACAGGCGGCCAGAAGGGCAGGCCTTTCATTCCAAGTGTCTGGGCTCAGCTCTGGCAAACCTCGCCTGGCACAAATCTCCCTGCTCTTGTCAGGCTCTCACCTTTTGTGCCGCCCGCCAGACTGCAATTTGGATATCTCTAGGAAGAAATCCCATGAGTCCAACACGCTCGTTCTTCTGACGAGAAAGTAGAGTGGCAAAGAACTGCAGCAAAGGGGATGAGCAGATGAGGAGAGAGAGGCAGGAATTGCCCATTGCAATGGTGGAAGGAGCACCCAGAGCCACTCACCAGGCAGAACACGTGGGCACAGAGCCCATACTTCTCCAGTTTGTCACCGCACATGTCCGGGTCAGCCTCTGCGCGGCGACACAGCATGCAGGCTGCAGGGGACAGAGCCAATGGCAGCGGGCACGAGCACCTCTGCGGGGCGCTTTGGCTGCAGCAGCATCGGCCCCAAGGGCTGCTCTCTCCCTGCCTGCCTGCCTTCCTGCCTGGCTGATGGGCAGGGCTGGAGGCCTTGGAGAGCAGGGGCCATTGCGGGCACGGGTGTCCCAAGAGCTGCCCCCTGGCCCAGCTGGGCCCCACTTGGGGAGGAAGGAGGCTCCCAGCCACGGCATGGCTGAGCGGCTCCTGCCTCCCCCTGCCTCTGCTCTGGGCCCTGCGCCGCCTGCCGCAAGCGTTCCTGGGCCAGGCTGTGGGAGGTTGGCATTGCCCTCACCTGGCTCCCTGGCTCCAGGGCCCTCCTGCTTGCTGTAAGTCATGGCAGCTCTCAGCGCTGAGTCCCTGTCCAGAAAGGCCACAGTCTCCTCCAGGTGCTGGTCCTCTCTCTCTGTGGGAGAAAGAGGAGTGTGGGGAGTTTGCCGAACAGGCCCAGAGCCACGAGGGCACTGCTCCCTGCTCAGCCCTGCGTGAGCCCTGCTCCTGTCCGCCTTCTGCTCCCGTCGTCTCCTGGAGGAAGACCGCAGTCTGCTCTGGTTGTTCCTCTGCTGATTCTGGGAAGGGAGAGGCAGGTGAGCCTGCAGCACAGGCCCAGATCCCGAGGTGTGGGGTGCCTCTGGTCCCTGGGCAGCAGCAACCCTGCCCTGCCTTCTCCTCCCGTTGTCAGGTCGCACTGACACACGGCCTGAGCCCAGCCTTGCCTTTTGAAGCCTTGGTCGCACGGGTCACAATGGCCAGGCTGACATCAGCATCGTGCAGCCAAAATTGGACAACCATGGCCTCGGGTCCCTGGCAACCACTTGAGGCGGCCCCCTTTGGAACCCAGGTTCTGAGATGGGTGCGAAGGTTTGGTCAGGCGGGAGCCAGGCAGGGACTCCTGCAGCAAGTGCAGGGTCAAATGCCAGGCCCCAAGGCAACCATCGGGCACTGCTCTGCTGCTGCTCCTGGTGCTGCTCCTGAAAATTTCACGCAGACACAGAGCTACCTGCTCTGCCTCAACCCTGTTCAGCACTGGACAGCAGGGCACAGTAAAATGTTGTCTTGGGTGTTATGGACAAACAAACAAACAAACAAAAAATTAACCTTTGAGGAACCTAGTTAAAAATGGTGGAATGTTGATACAAAGGTAAATGTTGTTAATACACGTTAAATGTTGTTAATTCAAGTAACAAATTGTGATTAGTTGTATTAAAACCCAGTACTGTTGCTGATGTACAGAGGGGGAGTGGAACCGGGGAGGAGATGGGGTGCCAATCTTTGTGGAGGGGCAGAGAAACTTTCAGGAGTATTGCATCATAGAACACAACCACAACTTAAATCAAGATTGGTGGAGAGACCAAGCAATGGGAGGAGAGAATTCCACAATGATTGGCCAAGACTGCAGCAACTGATAAGGCAATGGGCAAGGGAGAAATAGACCTATCACAGCACGGATCCTGAGCGCCCCAAGCAGGAGGCGAGAGAGAGACTTTAAAAGGCCTGGGGTGCCGAACTCCCGGGTCTTTCCTCGGAGCCGGTTTCCCTGGAAACACCCCTAGGTTACAAGTACTTAGTCGTTGAAACAGTCTCCGGACTAGCCGGAGGCTTTTGCTTCCAGTTGTTCCTTTGGTAATAAACAGGCTTACTTTTTTTAATTAAATTGACTCCTTTTGGTTACTTTCAAGTTTCTTTCTAAGCCTGTTCCCAACATTGGGTATATGATCATATTATTCAAAGTCCTGCAAAGAATCACAATCAAAGCACACACAAAAATAAAAAATAAAAATAAAAATAAAAATAAAAATTAAAATTAAAATTAAAAAAAAAAACAAAAAAAAAAAACCCGAAAACAAACCCTGCGACCAATATTGAATTGACAAAAAAAGCATATTCCTCTTCAGAAACACAGGCTAACACTTTGGGCCAATGCTTTTTCCTATTAGCTCTTTGAAAGGATTTCAAAAGTAACATTGGCAACTTCTTCAAGGAACAAACAGGAAATGCTTCTGACCTCTAAAAGTAGATTTCTTCATTGGCTTTCGCTTTCCTTTTGGAATCCTTACGCTTTGCCTGGCATTCCAGAAAATCATGAAAATCCAACGTAATATAGAGGGAGTTTCTGAATTCAGTGTTTTTCTCAAAGACTTTCTTTACATACGTACAAGAAACTGCTCCTGTAACATAAAGAGATGCAGTGGTTTCCCTGACTGGACGTCACAAGATGACACGATACACTCCTCTATACTAAAAAAACTTCTGTTGCCTGGTAATTAGAAAGCTTCAAGATCTTCTAGAGGCTTTCCCCTGTGCAACTTCACTAGGTCCCTCTCTGCTCAACTCTCAAGCCTGTCCAGGTCTCACAGAAAGGCAGCAGCACAGCCGTGTGGTTCACCAGCCCCTGCTCTCGCTTCTGTCCCATCAGCAAACGTGCTGAGGGAGCGCTCCGCCCCTTCTGCCAGGTCACTGGGGAATAAGGCAAACAAGACTGGCCCCAGCACGGCCCCCTGAGCTCGCAGCTATCTGAGTTTGGAGCTCCACTGCCCGCTTCTCTACGCCACTGTCCCTGAGCTGCCCCATGAGCGTGATACGGGAGGCCGGGACAAAGCCTTGCTGAAGTCCCGGCTGACAACAGCCACTGCTCTCCCCTCACAAACCCAGCCAGTCAGTGCAGCAGAGGTGGCTATGGGATTGCCCAAGCATGGTTTTCTGTCGCTGTAGAGATGGACACAAGACATACACATACACCTGTGCAGTGACAACAATGGCTTCTTCTTTATTACAAGTTGTTCTCAAGTTTTATACCCCTAAAAAAGTGTGATCCTAAGGCCCTAGTTACATCAAAACAGCTCCTTCTATTCAATGGACAAAGCAATAGCTTATTGTATTTTATTGGTACAAAGCATTTAACGTCAATAATTCATTGGCAAGAGTTTACCACAAATTCTTAAGGCACGTCCACTGCTGACTAAGGCACGTATCCTCTAACTACAAGGAGCCCTGATGTGTTCTTCAGTTTCCATGCTAACGGCCTTGCTTGCTTCCTTGCCATGGATAAACCCGTATGTTATTAATTTCTTCTTCTGCAAACTCAGTTGTTTGCCCTGCAAAACAGCTGCTAAGCCCATCCAGTTTTCCCTTCCTGTTATTCCACACGCTTAGAGATGACATCCAAGAGGAGATATTCTGCCACCTTTCTGGGGACGGAGCTGAGGCTGATGGGCCTGCAGTTTCCTGGCTCCTTCTTAGTGCCCTTTTGGAAGACTGGAGAGATGCTGGCTTTCCTCCACTGCTCACGCCTCTCTCTGGGGCTATCACCTTCCCTGACCCGCTAGCAGAGCGCCCTGTGCCAGAGGCAGGAGCAGAGACTTCCCTTGGCCCCAAAAGGCAAGGCTGGGCTCAGGCCGTGTGTCAGTGCCACCTGACAACGGGAGGAGAAGGCAGGGCAGGGTCGCTGCTGCCCAGGGACCAGAGGCACCCCACACCTCGGGATCTGGGCCTGTGCTGCAGGCTCACCTGCCTCTCCCTTCCCAGAATCAGCAGAGGAACAACCAGAGCAGACTGCGGTCTTCCTCCAGGAGACGACGGGAGCAGAAGGCGGACAGGAGCAGGGCTCACGCAGGGCTGAGCAGGGAGCAGTGCCCTCGTGGCTCTGGGCCTGTTCGGCAAACTCCCCACACTCCTCTTTCTCCCACAGAGAGAGAGGACCAGCACCTGGAGGAGACTGTGGCTTTTCTGGACAGGGGCTCAGCGCTGAGAGCTGCCATGTCTTACAGCAAGCAGGAGGGCCCTGGAGCCAGGGAGCCAGGTGAGGGCAATGCCAACCTCCCACAGCCTGGCCCAGGAACGCTTGCGGCAGGCGGCGCAGGGCCCAGAGCAGAGGCAGGGGGAGGCAGGAGCCGCTCAGCCATGCTGTGGCTGGGAGCCTCCTTCCTCCCCAAGTGGGGCCCAGCTGGGCCAGGGGGCAGCTCTTGGGACACCTGTGCCCGCAATGGCCCCTGCTCTCCAAGGCCTCCAGCCCTGCCCATCAGCCAGGCAGGAAGGCAGGCAGGCAGGGAGAGAGCAGCCCCTGGGGCCGATGCTGCTGCAGCCAAAGCGCCCCGCAGAGGTGCTCGTGCCCGCTGCCATTCTCTCTGTCCCCTGCAGCCTGCATGCTGTGTCGCCGTGCAGAGGCTTACCCGGACACGTGCTTCCCCAGGCACTGGCAACAGCTCCTGTGCTGCCCAGGGCACCCACGGGCACTGCCAGGGCCTCACACCAACCTGAACCAGCTGGGGTGTGACAGCTCTGCTCCTCTGGGCATGGCTCTCGGGCAAAGGAGCCGCGTGTCCCTGGGCTGGGGGCCGTGCCCAGGTCGGGCTTGGCAGAGCCTGTCCGCTCCTGGAGGGCTGGCGGCACTGCTCTGGTCCGGCCTGGCCCGGCCCGGGTCTGGGGGGCCTTTGACATTCCTGCTTGCCCTTACAGCCGCCAGGGATCAGCCAGAGCTCAATGGCCCCAGCCTGGCCGGACAGTCAGGACTGGAGCCTTCCCGTGGCTCCCCAGCACCCAAGACCATTAGCTCCAGCTGGGAAACACTGCCTAACAGGGTTTGCCAATATTTTCTCCTGTTAGATCGTTGAAGGGATTTTGAAAGTGACGTTGTTTGGCGACTTCTTCAAGGAACAGAAGTGGTGCGCTTCTAATCAGTAAAAGGTTTCTTGGTTTCCTTGGACTTTCTATCTGGTATCCTTATGCTTCCTCCGGCGTTCCGGAAAATAATGAAAATCTAACAAATTCTTGGGAGAAGGTTCTGAATCCACTAGTAGGAGAAGTCTCTAAATTCACTCTTTCTCTTAAATACATTCTTTACATATAGTTAAGTAGCTGTTCCTGTAACAGACAAAAATGCCGTGGTTTACCCGACTGGAGAACACCACAGGATGTTATACACACCGGCACACTAAAACACTTTTGTTCCCGGGGAGTTACAAAGTTGCAGGCTCTTCTCGAGGGCCTGAATTAATTCTGCCTGCCCCTTCATACCCGCATTCCCTCCCCATGCTCAGCTTTCACCTAGTGTTCCCGGGGAACGGATCTTACATACTCACCTCAAGCGATAATCTACGTCTGTCTTCCCAGACCTCTTTT
The DNA here is from genome assembly GCF_031753505.1 of Anomalospiza imberbis. Lineage (NCBI taxonomy): Eukaryota > Metazoa > Chordata > Aves > Passeriformes > Viduidae > Anomalospiza > Anomalospiza imberbis. The sequence goes on from NW_027100012.1 coordinate 18,044, forward strand.
TCTTCACTGAGCTCTGCAGATCTGCAAAATAACTTTGGGCCCTCTGCACAAAAGAAAGAACCAATTAATAGGCTTAAACACTTCTGATTGTGCTGCTGCTTCTAACAGTCATGGACAACACAGTAATCGTGTTCTCCAGAAGTCAATTCTTCACATCCTCCCTGTTCTCTTGCCCCCCCCACCAGACGCTGGCTCCAACAGAAATGTTCCCTACTGCAGCCTGGTGTACGAAGAACCATGAAAGGCAGCAGCAGCAGTTTTCCTCAACATGCTGCAATCGAAATTGCAGTGAAATAGCAGCTGTTTCATTAGAAGCTCAGCACCAAGACCGCACCTCTTCCCCCAGAACTGAGGCCTGCGAAGGACTGAGCTCCCCATCGTAACACACCCTGTAAATCAGACGGGCTGGAAGATTGCTGGGCACTAACTGGATGAACACAGCAATACATTTCAGCAGCGGTATCGAATCAGTCTCGAGAAAGGCACATCATTTCAGCCTGTCTTACGACTCTGTTCTACAAAACATGTAACAAGCAATTGTTTTGCTGGCCTTTGCAACTTTGGGGGACTCTGTAGGTTTCCTTTGGTTGTTGTTTTCTTTGTTTCTAAATTCAAAATTCACTGGATTCGGGAGAGAAAACCCCAGATTCATCAGGACCAAGAAGCACAGGGACATATGTGGCTGACAAGAACACTCAACATTCCTAATGGTAACACCAGAAAGGCAGGAAAAAGTGAAAGATGATATAAATACCTGAAAGGATCCAAACTATCTAGGTAAACTGTCAAGTGGCTAATGTTTTGGTAAGCTCTAAAAGTCCAGATTCCTATTAGGCAATTATCTGAAAGAAAAGAAAGCCAGAAATCTGCTTGGCCTTTATTTTACCAGGACTTTCTCACGGGATTCTACCACAACTTTGGCCGCAAGTAAGGATGCCAAATTTTGACTAGAAAACATTCATAAGCAGGCAGCATTTTTTTCCTCCTCACGGAATTCCAGGAACAGTTAAAAAAAAATACAGAAGGGGGCGAAGAACTTCCGTCGTACCTCTCAGGCGTTCATCATCTTTGGAGAAGAAGAAAACTCTAGCCCTTTCTGTGCGTGGTAAAGAAAGAAAGCTAGACAAGTACAAAGGGATTTTAGCATCCTAAATTGTACTATCAAATTCCATGAACACAAGTTAAAACTGTAGCGCTTCAGAGAAATGGTGACCGTTGAAAAGCTTTATTCCCTAGTAACCAAAGAGAGCCATCTATAAAAAAAAACCCAAATCACTTCTTGAAAGAAATCTGACTGTGTCTTTGGCTTTTGGCCAAACTCAGTTTGGAGTTGGTCCAACCAAAAGGACCAAGTTAATTTCTTGTGCTCAACGTCTCTCTTCTCATATTCAACTTCACATCAAATGGGCTGCTGGCAATTTTGACTCTGGGCAGCCCAAATGGTTTTCCAAGATGACTTTCATTGCTCAGAGGTGTGCAATGTCAGCTTCCCATTTCCCGAGTGCTGCTCTTAACATTCCCACAGCATCCAACTACTACAGCCAAGTAGACAACAAATAGAAAGGGAACTTGCATTTCTTGGTCCTTTTCAATTTCTCACGTCTCAGGCTCACCATCACCCTCAGAACTGCTGTCTTGGAAACGTGAATCCTCTTGCCATGCGACTTTTGCCGACTTGATGGTTCCAAGTCCGCAAGACTCTGCAATAACAGCACCAAAAATAGAAACGAAGGCAAAACCAGATTATTCCTCCACTTGTCAGGAAAAATTCCTCCTTTCAAGACAAATACTTACAGTGGAGAAGAGAGATTTAGGAAGGACAGAATCTGCTCCTGCCTGATTTCCTGAGCTACATCTCTGCTCCAGGATTTTCCGGTTTGTTCTAGGGATCGCTTCTGTATTCTTAAACATTTATCATTGCGTTCAGAAGACACTGAATACCTTCTGAATTCAGCACAAGTGTGGGAGGCTCGTTGCTTTGTCTTGTGGCATTGGGGTTTTTTTAATATTTTGGATAACTTCACACGGCTTCTCTTCTCTCCTTCAGGACTGTGACTCCATTTAATGTTGTTTCATCTTCTTTTCATAAGGCCTCATTTTATCTACGGTTAGAACACCCCAATGATCACGTGTCATTCACTTTCCTTTTCCTAAAGGTCCAAGAATAGAATTCAGTAACAAAGAGAATGTCCATGGATCTTGGGGTCAACTCCCGGATTTTGCTCCTCCCTCTACATTAACACACATTTCCTTGAAAATCGTGTTGGGTTCTATGAAACTTGATATGACTGGTGTATCCCCTTTCTCCCTGCTTGAGAAATTCAGGGCATGACAACAAGCTTTCTCACCACTCAGCAAAAACCCCAATGCCTTCTCAAAGCATGCCTTTCAGAAAGCCTGAGATGCAAGCATGAGCTACCTCTCGTTAATCCACCACAGCCTTGGCAAGCAGAAATGAAGATCAAAATGCTTCTGCCTACTTACTGACTTCTGCTGCTGAAAATCCCCTGCATCCTGACCTTCTTTACACCCTATTGCTCTACAGTGCCTGCCAGAAGCTCTTCCTTAGAAATGGCACTCTTAGAAGGGTTCTGCTGTTACCTCCTTTGATGCCCAACCCCTCTGTGTCTCCAAAGAAGGGAAACTTGAAAGCACTCGACTCCTGAGCTGCGTCGTTCTCAGGCAAAGGTCCCAAATGGTCGTCTGGGGCAGAGTCCTGCGCATCCTCTTTGTCCCAGGGTATTTCCACAGTCTTTTCTGGTTTGTTCTTTCAAGGTCCAAGCAAGTCTTTTAAATCAGCAGCAATAGAGTAATCGATTTCTTCAGGCGCTTGAGGTTGTGTGTCACTCTCTTCTCTCTTCTTCCTTTTGGCTTTACTGAAATGAGATTGTTCAAAGATAGCAACACAGCACACGTCCTTTTCCAAGACAGCTTCCCTAAGAGCCACCTTGCTCTGAATGTTTCCCTAACCATACCCTGTCCAAGCTGTCACGATCCGCTTGTTGCGGGGTGTCGTGATGGCTCTTTTCACCAATCCCAAAAGTGCAAAAAGGCAAACAACAAGGGACTATCAGTTAATCACAACAAATGCACCTTTATTAAGGGCCAAAACAGTAAATGGGATAGTGGGGATCTGAAAGAAGGTCAAAGAAGAGAGAGAGAGAGAGAGAGAGAGAGAGAGAGAGAGAGAAGAGGGGGATGGGAATAGCTACAAGCACAGGCGAGATCCTCAGTGGTCCAGACGATGGGGATCCGTCTTGTCGTGTCGGGGAAGTCTTCGAAGTTCTGGTCAACTCAGGGGTCCAGTTATAGTCCACAGAGGAAAGAGGGGGGAGCATGGGAGCATGCAGGACAATGAGAGGCCCTTGTGATTGCTGCGGGGGAACAGGCGAGTCCACCGAAACCACCAAAGCAAGGCAAACACAATGGAGAATAAGTCCACTGGAATTACTGAAGGGAAACAGGTCATGTCGTTAGTGGTCAGACCACCGTTTTGCCCCCTCCCTGTAGTAGGGGTCTCAGTCTCAGTCCTTGGGAGGAGGGTCCTCAATCTTTGTCTGTCACGGTGGTAATGAGGCAGATGAGGGGTCTTCAATGAAGGACCACGGGAGTCACCCCAAAAGGTCATTTGGCGTAAGAACGGAGATTTGTAGCAGGTCGCGCGTCAGGCTGTCCCGTGCTGGGTCCATGCCAGGTCCTTGCCAAGTCCTTGCCAAGTCCTCGCCAGGCCTTGTTCAGAACAGCTAACGTAAAGGTACAGCAGCTGCACCTGCACTGCTGCTCTCTGCAATCCGGAACTGCAGTGGGGGAAGGGGCTTCTCCTCGTGGCAATCGGTAGGCAAATGTGGGGGCTTCAGATGGCCTCTTGCACAAGCCCATCAAGGAGTGGCTCACTTTCAAGAGTAAGCAGTGGGGAAACACCTGAGGTTGGAGTCTAAAGGCAAGAACAAGAGTCCTTTTTAATTAGCCACATCATTTAAGTGACTTTTCACTTAATACATGGTAAGACAGAAATCAAGGTATTTAGCATAAGACTACTTTCCTGCCAGTCGAAAAGCCAAGAGCTACTATGGTTTTCTCACAGACCTGCAAATCTCAAGGACCCTGTACTGACCGATCTCACCTTCACTTCCGGCAGCGAGCGGATGGACTAGAAAGAAAAGATGACACTACGTGCTGCTGTTGGAGGCCCCAGTTGAGGCCCGACGCCGCTGGCGGGAGCGGCTGCTCCTGTGGGACATCCCTGACGGTGTCCCCCTGTGCCTGGGCCTCTCAGCCCTTGCTGCTGTCCTCCTGCTCCTGTCCTGGCGACTCCTGGACCGGACAGGTTGATTCGAGGCCCGGCGCTGCAGGCGGGAGCGGCTGCATCTGGGGGATGTCCCTGAGGAAGTCTCCCTTTGCCTGGGCCTCTCAGTCCTTGGTCTTGTCCTGCTGCTCCTGTCACGGCGACTCCTGGAGCGGCCAGGTGGACTCTGGGCCTGACCGTGCTGGTGGGAGCGGCTGCATCTGGGGGATGTCCATGAGGAAGTCTCCCTTTGCCTGGGCCTCTCAGTCCTTGGTCTTGTCCTGCTGCTCCTGTCACGGCGACTCCTGGAGCGGCCAGGTGGACTCTGGGCCTGACCTTGCTGGTGGGAGCGGCTGCATCTGGGGGATGTCCCTGACGAAGTCTCCCTTTGCCTGGGCCTCTCAGCGCTTGATGTTGTCCTGTGGCTCCTGTCCCGGCGACTCCTGGGCCGGGCAGGTGGACTTAGGGCCTGACCTTGCTGGCGGGTGCGGCTGCGTCTGGGGGATGCCTGTGACGATGTCTGCCTTTGCCTGGGCCTCTCAGTCCTTGTGGTTGTCCTGCTGCTCCTGTCACGGCGACTCCTGGAGCAGACAGGTGGACTTAGGGCCTGACCTTGCTGGCGGGTGCGGCTGTGTCTGGGGGATGCCCGTGAAGGTGTCTCCCTTCGCCTGGGCCTCTCAGTCTTTGTCATTGTCCTGTTGCTTCTGTCACGGCGACTCCTCGATCGGACGGGTCCATCTGGGGCCCGACCTTGCTGGCGAGAGCGGGTTCGGCCTCGGCCGGGCCCTGCACGTCTGGAATGGACCCTGTCCTCAGAGTCAGGGGAGCTGCTGTACGTTGAACTTGATGTGCTGAGGCTGCTGGTGTCCAGTGAGGAAGACGGCAGAGACTGCTGCCATGCTGTGTGTCGGTAGCTTCTGCGGCCGCTGGTCTCTGCAGGTGAAGACCGGGGATCCAGCCCCGATGGCACCGGGGTGCGGGAGCTGGGGCTGATGGCCTCAGATTCTGAGGAGCCATGAGCAGGCTCCAGTCCGGACTGTCTGCTCCGGCTGGGGCCCCTGAGCTCTGACTCATGCCTGAAAGCTGTAAGGCCAAGCAGGAATGTCAAAGACCACCCAGGCCCGAGGCAAGCCAGGCCAGAGCAGAACCCCCAGCCCTTCAGGAGCAGAGGGGCTCTGCCAAGCCCAGCCTGGGCACTGTCCCCAGCCCAGGGGCACCGGCTGCTTTGCCTCATACCCGTTCCGAGACCAGCACAGCCGTCACACTCCCAGCTCTCTATGCGGTTTCTCAGGCCAGAGCAGCGCCTGTGGGTGCCCTCAGCAGCGCAGGAGGAGCACAGCAGCAGTTCCCAGGGCCTGGGGAGGCAAAGGGGCTCATGGACAACGTGTCCACAGCACAGGATTGTCCAGACAAGTTATTCTGATTCTTTCCCCTTTGAGCCCTTGAAGTGACACATGTACCCTGCAGAGCCTCAGGTGCAGCTCCCCAACTTACCCCTCTTCCTCTGCCTCCTCCCTGCCTCCCGGGTAAAGGCAATCCCTGGCATTGCACCTGCTGTGCCTCTCTCCTAGATCCGCGAAGGCATCGTTGTCCTCCCACGTTGGCTCTCTGATGGAGAAAGGAAAAGCTGATGAGTTTCTGATGTCCTGCCCTCATGGAGGTACAGGTTGTCCCCGCTCTTTCTCCAGCGCTTTTCCAAGTCCCGCGTGAAGCTGAAGCCCAGACTCACGGGGCAGAGCAGGGCCAGGACTGCTGGGGCAGGGCCTGGCACAGCACAGCACTTGCACCTCCTGTCCTGTGAGCCAGGCAGGACACCAACCTGAAGGGAATTCGGATCCCCACGATGAACATTTGTGTAAGAAATTGTTCAGTGTCCCTGCACAGGGGGCAGTGGAGGCATAAAAGACCAGCGCTCATGGCCTGTCCCTGCAGGGCAAACAGAAGCAGGGTGAGCAAGGCCCTGGTGCTGCTGAGCACCTGCTGTGCCCCGGGGCTGAGGGGATGGCTCCTACCTGGATGCAGTCCCTGTGGAACCAGGCCCTTTTGCACGCTGGGCACACCAGGGTTCTGAAGGTGTTTCTATCCTCCACAGGCTCCATGCAGATGGGGCAATCGGTGCCCGGCTCTGCAGTCGCCTCCATGTCCTGCTCTGGACGGTGCTCAGGGCAGTAGGTGCTGAGGGAAAATGGGTGGGCAAAGTGAGCAATGTTGGATCTTCTCCCAGGGGCGACCAGGAGTGGGGAGGAGGGGCACCTGTACTCTGGAATATACTGTGTGACGCAGCCGCCCTCCTTGGCACAGGGCAGGTGGAACCATCTGCCACAGTCCTCCTTGCAACACATGATGGTTGCCCCGCTCTGGCCACAGACGCAGCAGCGCTGGAAAGAGCCAAGCAGCCCCATCAGCAGCAGCCTCGGGGCCTCCCCTGGCAGCCCCACGGCTCCGGGCAGGGCCTAGCATGTGGCCACTGCTGGGTCTCAGCCCACAGAGCCGACGGGTGGAGGAGACTCCGCTGCCAGAGCCTCTGTGCAGCTGCTGGGAGCCAGACTTTGGCCCACAGGCGGCCGGAAAGGCAGGCCTTTCATTCCAAGTGTCTGGGCTCAGCTCTGGCAAACCTCGCCTGGCACAAATCTCCCTGCTCTTGTCAGGCTCTCACCTTTTGTGCCGCCCGCCAGACTGCAATTTGGATATCTCTAGGAAGAAATCCCATGAGTCCAACACGCTCGTTCTTCTGACGAGAAAGTAGAGTGGCAAAGAACTGCAGCAAAGGGGATGAGCAGATGAGGAGAGAGAGGCAGGAATTGCCCATTGCAATGGTGGAAGGAGCACCCAGAGCCACTCACCAGGCAGAACACGTGGGCACAGAGCCCATACTTCTCCAGTTTGTCACCGCACATGTCTGGGTCAGCCTCTGCACGTCGACACAGCATGCAGGCTGCAGGGGACAGAGCCAATGGCAGTGGGCACGAGCACCTCTGCGGGGCGCTTTGGCTGCAGCAGCATCGGCCCCAAGGGCTGCTCTCTCCCTGCCTGCCTGCCTTCCTGCCTGGCTGATGGGCAGGGCTGGAGGCCTTGGAGAGCAGGGGCCATTGCGGCACGGGTGTCCCAAGAGCTGCCCCCTGGCCCAGCTGGGCCCCACTTGGGGAGGAAGGAGGCTCCCAGCCACGGCATGGCTGAGCGGCTCCTGCCTCCCCCTGCCTCTGCTCTGGGCCCTGCGCCGCCTGCCGCAAGCGTTCCTGGGCCAGGCTGTGGGAGGTTGGCATTGCCCTCACCTGGCTCCCTGGCTCCAGGGCCCTCCTGCTTGCTGTAAGACATGGCAGCTCTCAGCGCTGAGCCCCTGTCCAGAAAGGCCACAGTCTCCTCCAGGTGCTGGTCCTCTCTCTCTGTGGGAGAAAGAGGAGTGTGGGGAGTTTGCCGAACAGGCCCAGAGCCACGAGGGCACTGCTCCCTGCTCAGCCCTGCGTGAGCCCTGCTCCTGTCCGCCTTCTGCTCCCGTCGTCGCCTGGAGGAAGACCGCAGTCTGCTCTGGTTGTTCCTCTGCTGATTCTGGGAAGGGAGAGGCAGGTGAGCCTGCAGCACAGGCCCAGATCCCGAGGTGTGGGGTGCCTCTGGTCCCTGGGCAGCAGCGACCCTGCCCTGCCTTCTCCTCCCGTTGTCAGGTCGCACTGACACACGGCCTGAGCCCAGCCTTGCCTTTTGAAGCCTTGGTCGCATGGGTCACAATGGCCAGGCTGACATCAGCATCGTGCAGCCAAAATTGGACAACCATGGCCTCGGGTCCCTGGCAACCACTTGAGGCGGCCCCCTTGGGAACCCAGGTTCTGAGATGGGTGCGAAGGTTTGGTCAGGCGGGAGCCAGGCAGGGACTCCTGCAGCAAGTGCAGGGTCAAATGCCAGGCCCCAAGGCAACCATCGGGCACTGCTCTGCTGCTGCTCCTGGTGCTGCTCCTGCAATTTTCACACAGACACAGAGCTACCTGCTCTGTCTCAGCCCTGTTCAGCACTGGACAGCAGGGCACAGTAAAATGTTGTCTTGGGTGTTATGGACAAACAAACAAACAAACAAAAAAAATTAACCTTTGAGGAACCTAGTTAAAAATGGTGGAATGTTGATACAAAGGTAAATGTTGTTAATACACGTTAAATGTTGTTAATTCAAGTAACAAATTGTGATTAGTTGTATTAAAACCCAGTACTGTTGCTGATGTATAGAGGGGGAGTGGAACCGGGGAGGAGATGGGGTGCCAATCTTTGTGGAGGGGCAGAGAAACTTTCAGGAGTATTGCATCATAGAACACAACCACAACTTAAATCAAGATTGGTGGAGAGACCAAGCAATGGGAGGAGAGAATTCCACAATGATTGGCCAAGACTGCAGCAACTGATAAGGCAATGGGCAAGGGAGAAATAGACCTATCACAGCACGGATCCTGAGCGCCCCAAGCAGGAGGCGAGAGAGAGACTTTAAAAGGCCTGGGGTGCCGAACTCCCAGGTCTTTCCTCAGAGCGGAGTAGGTTTCCCTGGAAACACACACCCCTAGGTTACAAGTACTAAGTTGTTGAAACAGTCTCCGGACTAGCCGGAGGCTTTTGCTTCCAGTTGTTCCTTTGGTAATAAACAGGCTTACTTTTTTTAATTAAATTGACTCCTTTTGGTTACTTTCAAGTTTCTTTCTAAGCTTGTTCCCAGCATTGGGTATATGATCAAATTATTCAAAGTCCTGCAAAGAATCACATTCAAAGCACACACAAAAAAAAAAAAAAAAAACCAAAAAAAACCACAAAAACAAACAGAAAAAAAAACCAACAAAAACAAACCCTGCTACAAATATTGAATTGACAAAAAAAGCATATTCCTCTTCAGAAACACAGGCTAACACTTTGGGCCAATGCTTTTTCCTATTAGCTCTTTGAAAGGATTTCAAAAGTAACATTGGCAACTTCTTCAAGGAACAAACAGGAAATGCTTCTGACCTCTAAAAGTAGATTTCTTCATTGGCTTTCGCTTTCCTTTTGGAATCCTTACGCTTTGCCTGGCATTCCAGAAAATCATGAAAATCCAACGTAATATAGAGGGAGTTTCTGAATTCAGTGTTTTTCTCAAAGACTTTCTTTACATACGTACAAGAAACTGCTCCTGTAACATAAAGAGATGCAGTGGTTTCCCTGACTGGACGTCACAAGATGACACGATACACTCCTCTATACTAAAAAAACTTCTGTTGCCTGGTAATTAGAAAGCTTCAAGATCTTCTAGAGGCTTTCCCCTGTGCAACTTCACTAGGTCCCTCTCTGCTCAACTCTCAAGCCTGTCCAGGTCTCACTGAAAGGCAGCAGCACAGCCGTGTGGTTCACCAGCCCCTGCTCTCGCTTCTGTCCCATCAGCAAACGTGCTGAGGGAGCGCTCCGCCCCTTCTGCCAGGTCACTGGGGAATAAGGCAAACAAGACTGGCCCCAGCACGGCCCCCTGAGCTCGCAGCTATCTGAGTTTGGAGCTCCACTGCCCGCTTCTCTACGCCACTGTCCCTGAGCTGCCCCATGAGCGTGATACGGGAGGCCAGGACAAAGCCTTGCTGAAGTCCCGGCTGACAACAGCCACTGCTCTCCCCTCACAAACCCAGCCAGTCAGTGCAGCAGAGGTGGCTATGGGATTGCCCAAGCATGGTTTTCTGTCGCTGTAGAGATGGACACAAGACATACACATACACCTGTGCAGTGACAACAATGGCTTCTTCTTTATTACAAGTTGTTCTCAAGTTTTATACCCCTAAAAAAGTGTGATCCTAAGGCCCTAGTTACATCAAAACAGCTCCTTCTGTTCAATGGACAAAGCAATAGCTTATTGTATTTTATTGGTACAAAGCATTTAACGTCAATAATTCATTGGCAAGAGTTTACCACAAATTCTTAAGGCATGTCCACTGCTGACTAAGGCACGTATCCTCTAACTACAAGGAGCCCTGATGTGTTTTTCAGTTTCCACGCTAACGGCCTTGCTTGCTTCCTTGCCATGGATAAACCCGTATGTTATTAATTTCTTCTTCTGCAAACTCAGTTGTTTGCCCTGCAAAACAGCTGCTAAGCCCATCCAGTTTTCCCTTCCTGTTATTCCACACGCTTAGAGATGACATCCAAGAGGAGATATTCTGCCACCTTTCTGGGGACGGAGCTGAGGCTGATGGGCCTGCAGTTTCCTGGCTCCTTCTTAGTGCCCTTTTGGAAGACTGGAGAGATGCTGGCTTTCCTCCACTGCTCACGCCTCTCTCTGGGGCTATCACCTTCCCTGACCCGCTAGCAGAGCGCCCTGTGCCAGAGGCAGGAGCAGAGACTTCCCTTGGCCCCAAAAGGCAAGGCTGGGCTCAGGCCGTGTGTCAGTGCCACCTGACAACGAGAGGAGAAGGCAGGGCAGGGTCGCTGCTGCCCCGGGGCCAGAGGCACCCCACACCTCGGGATCTGGGCCTGTGCTGCAGGCTCACCTGCCTCTCCCTTCCCAGAATCAGCAGAGGAACAACCAGAGCAGACTGCGGTCTTCCTCCAGGCGACAACGGGAGCAGAAGGCGGACAGGAGCAGGGCTCACGCAGGGCTGAGCAGGGAGCAGTGCCCTCGTGGCTCTGGGCCTGTTCGGCAAACTCCCCACACTCCTCTTTCTCCCACAGAGAGAGAGGACCAGCACCTGGAGGAGACTGTGGCCTTTCTGGACAGGGACTCAGCCCTGAGAGCTGCCATGACTTACAGCAAGCAGGAGGGCCCTGGAGCCAGGGAGCCAGGTGAGGGCAATGCCAACCTCCCACAGCCTGGCCCAGGAACGCTTGCGGCAGGCGGCGCAGGGCCCAGAGCAGAGGCAGGGGGAGGCAGGAGCCGCTCAGCCATGCCGTGGCTGGGAGCCTCCTTCCTCCCCAAGTGGGGCCCAGCTGGGCCAGGGGGCAGCTCTTGGGACACCCGTGCCCGCAATGGCCCCTGCTCTCCAAGGCCTCCAGCCCTGCCCATCAGCCAGGCAGGAAGGCAGGCAGGCAGGGAGAGAGCAGCCCTTGGGGCCGATGCTGCTGCAGCCAAAGCGCCCCGCAGAGGTGCTCGTGCCCGCTGCCATTGGCTCTGTCCCCTGCAGCCTGCATGCTGTGTCGACGTGCAGAGGCTGACCCGGACCTGTGCTTCCCCAGGCACTGGCAACAGCTCCTGTGCTGCCCAGGGCACCCACGGGCACTGCCAGGGCCTCACACCAACCCGAACCAGCTGGGGTGTGACAGCTCTGCTGCTCTGCGCACGGCTCTCGGGCAAAGCAGCCGCGTGTCCCTGGGCTGGGAGCAGTGCCCAGGTCGGGCTTGGCAGAGCCTGTCCGCTCCTGGAGGGCTGGCGGCACTGCTCTGGTCCGGCCTGGCCCGGCCCGGGTCTGGGGGGCCTTTGACATTCCTGCTTGCCCTTACAGCCGCCAGGGATCAGCCGGAGCTCAATGGCCCCAGCCTGGCCGGACAGTCAGGACTGGAGCCTTCCCGTGGCTCCCCAGCACCCAAGACCATCAGCTCCAGCTGGGAAACACTGCCTAACAGGGTTTGTCAATATTTTCTCCTGTTAGATCATTGAAGGGATTTTGAAAGTGACGTTGTTTGGCAACTTCTTCAAGGAACAGAAGTGGTGCGCTTCTAATCAGTAAAAGGTTTATTGGTTTCCTTGGACTTTCAGTCTGGTATCCTTATGCTTCCTCCGGCGTTCCGGAAAATAATGAAAATCTAACAAATTCTTGGGAGAAGGTTCTGAATCCACTAGTAGGAGACGTCTCTAAATTCACTCTTTCTCTTAAATACATTCTTTACATATAGTTAAGTAGCTGTTCCTGTAACAGACAAAAATGCCGTGGTTTACCTGACTGGAGAACACCACAGGATGTTATACACACCGGCACACTAAAACACTTTTGTTCCCGGGGAGTTACAAAGTTGCAGGCTCTTCTCGAGGACCTGAATTAATTCTGCATGCCCCTTCATACCCGCATTCCCTCCCCATGCTCAGCTTTCACCTAGTGTTCCCGGGGAACGGATCTTACATACTCACCTCAAGCGATAATCTACGTCTGTCTTCCCAACCCTCTTTTTCTTCACTGAGCTCTGCAGATCTGCAAAATAACTTTGGGCCCTCTGCACAAAAGAAAGAACCAATTAATAGGCTTAAACACTTCCGATTGTGCTGCTGCTTCTAACAGTCATGGACACACAGCAATCGTGTTCTCCAGAAGTCAATTCTTCACATCCTCCCTGTTCTCTTGCCCCCCCACCAGACGCTGGCTCCAACAGAAATGTTCCCTACTGCAGCCTGGTGTACGAAGAACCATGAAAGGCAGCAGCAGCAGTTTTCCTCAACATGCTGCAATCGAAATTGCAGTGAAATAGCAGCTGTTTCATTAGAAGCTCAGCACCAAGACCGCACCTCTTCCCCCAGAACTGAGGCCTGCGAAGGACTGAGCTCCCCATCGTAACACACCCTGTAAATCAGACGGGCTGGAAGATTGCTGGGCACTAACTGGATGAACACAGCAATACATTTCAGCAGCGGTATCGAATCAGTCTCGAGAAAGGCACATCATTTCAGCCTGTCTTACGACTCTGTTCTACAAAACATGTAACAAGCAATTGTTTTGCTGGCCTTTGCAACTTTGGGGGACTCTGTAGGTTTCCTTTGGTTGTTGTTTTCTTTGTTTCTAAATTCAAAATTCACTGGATTCGGGAGAGAAAACCCCAGATTCATCAGGACCAAGAAGCACAGGGACATATGTGGCTGACAAGAACACTCAACATTCCTAATGGTAACACCAGAAAGGCAGGAAAAAGTGAAAGATGATATAAATACCTGAAAGGATCCAAACTATCTAGGTAAACTGTCAAGTGGCTAATGTTTTGGTAAGCTCTAAAAGTCCAGATTCCTATTAGGCAATTATCTGAAAGAAAAGAAAGCCAGAAATCTGCTTGGCCTTTATTTTACCAGGACTTTCTCACGGGATTCTACCACAACTTTGGCCGCAAGTAAGGATGCCAAATTTTGACTAGAAAACATTCATAAGCAGGCAGCATTTTTTTCCTCCTCACGGAATTCCAGGAACAGTTAAAAAAAAATACAGAAGGGGGCGAAGAACTTCCGTCGTACCTCTCAGGCGTTCATCATCTTTGGAGAAGAAGAAAACTCTAGCCCTTTCTGTGCGTGGTAAAGAAAGAAAGCTAGACAAGTACAAAGGGATTTTAGCATCCTAAATTGTACTATCAAATTCCATGAACACAAGTTAAAACTGTAGCGCTTCAGAGAAATGGTGACCGTTGAAAAGCTTTATTCCCTAGTAACCAAAGAGAGCCATCTATAAAAAAAAACCCAAATCACTTCTTGAAAGAAATCTGACTGTGTCTTTGGCTTTTGGCCAAACTCAGTTTGGAGTTGGTCCAACCAAAAGGACCAAGTTAATTTCTTGTGCTCAACGTCTCTCTTCTCATATTCAACTTCACATCAAATGGGCTGCTGGCAATTTTGACTCTGGGCAGCCCAAATGGTTTTCCAAGATGACTTTCATTGCTCAGAGGTGTGCAATGTCAGCTTCCCATTTCCCGAGTGCTGCTCTTAACATTCCCACAGCATCCAACTACTACAGCCAAGTAGACAACAAATAGAAAGGGAACTTGCATTTCTTGGTCCTTTTCAATTTCTCACGTCTCAGGCTCACCATCACCCTCAGAACTGCTGTCTTGGAAACGTGAATCCTCTTGCCATGCGACTTTTGCCGACTTGATGGTTCCAAGTCCGCAAGACTCTGCAATAACAGCACCAAAAATAGAAACGAAGGCAAAACCAGATTATTCCTCCACTTGTCAGGAAAAATTCCTCCTTTCAAGACAAATACTTACAGTGGAGAAGAGAGATTTAGGAAGGACAGAATCTGCTCCTGCCTGATTTCCTGAGCTACATCTCTGCTCCAGGATTTTCCGGTTTGTTCTAGGGATCGCTTCTGTATTCTTAAACATTTATCATTGCGTTCAGAAGACACTGAATACCTTCTGAATTCAGCACAAGTGTGGGAGGCTCGTTGCTTTGTCTTGTGGCATTGGGGTTTTTTTAATATTTTGGATAACTTCACACGGCTTCTCTTCTCTCCTTCAGGACTGTGACTCCATTTAATGTTGTTTCATCTTCTTTTCATAAGGCCTCATTTTATCTACGGTTAGAACACCCCAATGATCACGTGTCATTCACTTTCCTTTTCCTAAAGGTCCAAGAATAGAATTCAGTAACAAAGAGAATGTCCATGGATCTTGGGGTCAACTCCCGGATTTTGCTCCTCCCTCTACATTAACACACATTTCCTTGAAAATCGTGTTGGGTTCTATGAAACTTGATATGACTGGTGTATCCCCTTTCTCCCTGCTTGAGAAATTCAGGGCATGACAACAAGCTTTCTCACCACTCAGCAAAAACCCCAATGCCTTCTCAAAGCATGCCTTTCAGAAAGCCTGAGATGCAAGCATGAGCTACCTCTCGTTAATCCACCACAGCCTTGGCAAGCAGAAATGAAGATCAAAATGCTTCTGCCTACTTACTGACTTCTGCTGCTGAAAATCCCCTGCATCCTGACCTTCTTTACACCCTATTGCTCTACAGTGCCTGCCAGAAGCTCTTCCTTAGAAATGGCACTCTTAGAAGGGTTCTGCTGTTACCTCCTTTGATGCCCAACCCCTCTGTGTCTCCAAAGAAGGGAAACTTGAAAGCACTCGACTCCTGAGCTGCGTCGCTCTCAGGCAAAGGTCCCAAATGGTCGTCTGGGGCAGAGTCCTGCGCATCCTCTTTGTCCCAGGGTATTTCCACAGTCTTTTCTGGTTTGTTCTTTCAAGGTCCAAGCAAGTCTTTTAAATCAGCAGCAATAGAGTAATCGATTTCTTCAGGCGCTTGAGGTTGTGTGTCACTCTCTTCTCTCTTCTTCCTTTTGGCTTTACTGAAATGAGATTGTTCAAAGATAGCAACACAGCACACGTCCTTTTCCAAAACAGCTTCCCTAAGAGCCACCTTGCTCTGAATGTTTCCCTAACCATACCCTGTCCAAGCTGTCACGATCCGCTTGTTGCGGGGTGTCGTGATGGCTCTTTTCACCAATCCCAAAAGTGCAAAAAGGCAAACAACAAGGGACTATCAGTTAATCACAACAAATGCACCTTTATTAAGGGCCAAAACAGTAAATGGGATAGTGGGGATCTGAAAGAAGGTCAAAGAATAGAGAGAGAGAGAGAGAGAGAGAGAGAAGAGGGGGATGGGAATAGCTACAAGCACAGGCGAGATCCTCAGTGGTCCAGACGATGGGGATCCGTCTTGTCGTGTCGGGGAAGTCTTCGAAGTTCTGGTCAACTCAGGGGTCCAGTTATAGTCCACAGAGGAAAGAGGGGGGAGCATGCAGGACAATGAGAGGCCCTTGTGATTGCTGCGGGGGAACAGGCGAGTCCACCGAAACCACCAAAGCAAGGCAAACACAATGGAGAATAAGTCCACTGGAATTACTGAAGGGAAACAGGTCATGTCGTTAGTGGTCAGACCACCGTTTTGCCCCCTCCCTGTAGTAGGGGTCTCAGTCTCAGTCCTTGGGAGGAGGGTCCTCAATCTTTGTCTGTCACGGTGGTAATGAGGCAGATGAGGGGTCTTCAATGAAGGACCACGGGAGTCACCCCAAAAGGTCATTTGGCGTAAGAACGGAGATTTGTAGCAGGTCGCGCGTCAGGCTGTCCCGTGCTGGGTCCATGCCAGGTCCTTGCCAAGTCCTTGCCAAGTCCTCGCCAGGCCTTGTTCAGAACAGCTAACGTAAAGGTACAGCAGCTGCACCTGCACTGCTGCTCTCTGCAAGCCGGAACTGCAGTGGGGGAAGGGGCTTCTCCTCGTGGCAATCGGTAGGCAAATGTGGGGGCTTCAGATGGCCTCTTGCACAAGCCCATCAAGGAGTGGCTCACTTTCAAGAGTAAGCAGTGGGGAAACACCTGAGGTTGGAGTCTAAAGGCAAGAACAAGAGTCCTTTTTAATTAGCCACATCATTTAAGTGACTTTTCACTTAATACATGGTAAGACAGAAATCAAGGTATTTAGCATAAGACTACTTTCCTGCCAGTCGAAAAGCCAAGAGCTACTATGGTTTTCTCACAGACCTGCAAATCTCAAGGACCCTGTACTGACCGATCTCACCTTCACTTCCGGCAGCGAGCGGATGGACTAGAAAGAAAAGATGACACTACGTGCTGCTGTTGGAGGCCCCAGTTGAGGCCCGACGCCGCTGGCGGGAGCGGCTGCTCCTGTGGGACATCCCTGACGGTGTCCCCCTGTGCCTGGGCCTCTCAGCCCTTGCTGCTGTCCTCCTGCTCCTGTCCTGGCGACTCCTGGACCGGACAGGTTGATTCGAGGCCCGGCGCTGCAGGCGGGAGCGGCTGCATCTGGGGGATGTCCCTGAGGAAGTCTCCCTTTGCCTGGGCCTCTCAGTCCTTGGTCTTGTCCTGCTGCTCCTGTCACGGCGACTCCTGGAGCGGCCAGGTGGACTCTGGGCCTGACCGTGCTGGTGGGAGCGGCTGCATCTGGGGGATGTCCATGAGGAAGTCTCCCTTTGCCTGGGCCTCTCAGTCCTTGGTCTTGTCCTGCTGCTCCTGTCACGGCGACTCCTGGAGCGGCCAGGTGGACTCTGGGCCTGACCTTGCTGGTGGGAGCGGCTGCATCTGGGGGATGTCCCTGACGAAGTCTCCCTTTGCCTGGGCCTCTCAGCGCTTGATGTTGTCCTGTGGCTCCTGTCCCGGCGACTCCTGGGCCGGGCAGGTGGACTTAGGGCCTGACCTTGCTGGCGGGTGCGGCTGCGTCTGGGGGATGCCTGTGACGATGTCTGCCTTTGCCTGGGCCTCTCAGTCCTTGTGGTTGTCCTGCTGCTCCTGTCACGGCGACTCCTGGAGCAGACAGGTGGACTTAGGGCCTGACCTTGCTGGCGGGTGCGGCTGTGTCTGGGGGATGCCCGTGAAGGTGTCTCCCTTCGCCTGGGCCTCTCAGTCTTTGTCATTGTCCTGTTGCTTCTGTCACGGCGACTCCTCGATCGGACGGGTCCATCTGGGGCCCGACCTTGCTGGCGAGAGCGGGTTCGGCCTCGGCCGGGCCCTGCACGTCTGGAATGGACCCTGTCCTCAGAGTCAGGGGAGCTGCTGTACGTTGAACTTGATGTGCTGAGGCTGCTGGTGTCCAGTGAGGAAGACGGCAGAGACTGCTGCCATGCTGTGTGTCGGTAGCTTCTGCGGCCGCTGGTCTCTGCAGGTGAAGACCGGGGATCCAGCCCCGATGGCACCGGGGTGCGGGAGCTGGGGCTGATGGCCTCAGATTCTGAGGAGCCATGAGCAGGCTCCAGTCCGGACTGTCTGCTCCGGCTGGGGCCCCTGAGCTCTGACTCATGCCTGAAAGCTGTAAGGCCAAGCAGGAATGTCAAAGACCACCCAGGCCCGAGGCAAGCCAGGCCAGAGCAGAACCCCCAGCCCTTCAGGAGCAGAGGGGCTCTGCCAAGCCCAGCCTGGGCACTGTCCCCAGCCCAGGGGCACCGGCTGCTTTGCCTCATACCCGTTCCGAGACCAGCACAGCCGTCACACTCCCAGCTCTCTATGCGGTTTCTCAGGCCAGAGCAGCGCCTGTGGGTGCCCTCAGCAGCGCAGGAGGAGCACAGCAGCAGTTCCCAGGGCCTGGGGAGGCAAAGGGGCTCATGGACAACGTGTCCACAGCACAGGATTGTCCAGACAAGTTCTTCTGCTTCTTTCCCCTTTGAGCCCTTGAAGTGACACATGTACCCTGCAGAGCCTCAGGTGCAGCTCCCCAACTTACCCCTCTTCCTCTGCCTCCTCCCTGCCTCCCGGGTAAAGGCAATCCCTGGCATTGCACCTGCTGTGCCTCTCTCCTAGATCCGCGAAGGCATCGTTGTCCTCCCACGTTGGCTCTCTGATGCAGAAAGGAAAAGCTGATGAGTTTCTGATGTCCTGCCCTCATGGAGGTACAGGTTGTCCCCGCTCTTTCTCCAGCGCTTTTCCAAGTCCCGCGTGAAGCTGAAGCCCAGACTCACGGGGCAGAGCAGGGCCAGGACTGCTGGGGCAGGGCCTGGCACAGCACAGCACTTGCACCTCCTGTCCTGTGAGCCAGGCAGAAGGACACCAACCTGAAGGGAATTCGGATCCCCACGATGAACATTTGTGTAAGAAATTGTTCAGTGTCCCTGCACAGGGGGCAGTGGAGGCATAAAAGACCAGCGCTCATGGCCTGTCCCTGCAGGGCAAACAGAAGCAGGGTGAGCAAGGCCCTGGTGCTGCTGAGCACCTGCTGTGCCCCGGGGCTGAGGGGATGGCTCCTACCTGGATGCAGTCCCTGTGGAACCAGGCCCTTTTGCACGCTGGGCACACCAGGGTTCTGAAGGTGTTTCTATCCTCCACAGGCTCCATGCAGATGGGGCAATCGGTGCCCGGCTCTGCAGTCGCCTCCATGTCCTGCTCTGGACGGTGCTCAGGGCAGTAGGTGCTGAGGGAAAATGGGTGGGCAAAGTGAGCAATGTTGGATCTTCTCCCAGGGGCGACCAGGAGTGGGGAGGAGGGGCACCTGTACTCTGGAATATACTGTGTGACGCAGCCGCCCTCCTTGGCACAGGGCAGGTGGAACCATCTGCCACAGTCCTCCTTGCAACACATGATGGTTGCCCCGCTCTGGCCACAGACGCAGCAGCGCTGGAAAGAGCCAAGCAGCCCCATCAGCAGCAGCCTCGGGGCCTCCCCTGGCAGCCCCACGGCTCCGGGCAGGGCCTAGCATGTGGCCACTGCTGGGTCTCAGCCCACAGAGCCGACGGGTGGAGGAGATTCCGCTGCCAGAGCCTCTGTGCAGCTGCTGGGAGCCAGACTTTGGCCCACAGGCGGCCGGAAAGGCAGGCCTTTCATTCCAAGTGTCTGGGCTCAGCTCTGGCAAACCTCGCCTGGCACAAATCTCCCTGCTCTTGTCAGGCTCTCACCTTTTGTGCCGCCCGCCAGACTGCAATTTGGATATCTCTAGGAAGAAATCCCATGAGTCCAACACGCTCGTTCTTCTGACGAGAAAGTAGAGTGGCAAAGAACTGCAGCAAAGGGGATGAGCAGATGAGGAGAGAGAGGCAGGAATTGCCCATTGCAATGGTGGAAGGAGCACCCAGAGCCACTCACCAGGCAGAACACGTGGGCACAGAGCCCATACTTCTCCAGTTTGTCACCGCACATGTCTGGGTCAGCCTCTGCACGTCGACACAGCATGCAGGCTGCAGGGGACAGAGCCAATGGCAGTGGGCACGAGCACCTCTGCGGGGCGCTTTGGCTGCAGCAGCATCGGCCCCAAGGGCTGCTCTCTCCCTGCCTGCCTGCCTTCCTGCCTGGCTGATGGGCAGGGCTGGAGGCCTTGGAGAGCAGGGGCCATTGCGGGCACAGGTGTCCCAAGAGCTGCCCCCTGGCCCAGCTGGGCCCCACTTGGGGAGGAAGGAGGCTCCCAGCCACGGCATGGCTGAGCGGCTCCTGCCTCCCCCTGCCTCTGCTCTGGGCCCTGCGCCGCCTGCCGCAAGCGTTCCTGGGCCAGGCTGTGGGAGGTTGGCATTGCCCTCACCTGGCTCCCTGGCTCCAGGGCCCTCCTGCTTGCTGTAAGACATGGCAGCTCTCAGCGCTGAGCCCCTGTCCAGAAAGGCCACAGTCTCCTCCAGGTGCTGGTCCTCTCTCTCTGTGGGAGAAAGAGGAGTGTGGGGAGTTTGCCGAACAGGCCCAGAGCCACGAGGGCACTGCTCCCTGCTCAGCCCTGCGTGAGCCCTGCTCCTGTCCGCCTTCTGCTCCCGTCGTCGCCTGGAGGAAGACCGCAGTCTGCTCTGGTTGTTCCTCTGCTGATTCTGGGAAGGGAGAGGCAGGTGAGCCTGCAGCACAGGCCCAGATCCCGAGGTGTGGGGTGCCTCTGGTCCCTGGGCAGCAGCGACCCTGCCCTGCCTTCTCCTCCCGTTGTCAGGTCGCACTGACACACGGCCTGAGCCCAGCCTTGCCTTTTGAAGCCTTGGTCGCATGGGTCACAATGGCCAGGCTGACATCAGCATCGTGCAGCCAAAATTGGACAACCATGGCCTCGGGTCCCTGGCAACCACTTGAGGCGGCCCCCTTGGGAACCCAGGTTCTGAGATGGGTGCGAAGGTTTGGTCAGGCGGGAGCCAGGCAGGGACTCCTGCAGCAAGTGCAGGCTCAAATGCCAGGCCCCAAGGCAACCATCGGGCACTGCTCTGCTGCTGCTCCTGGTGCTGCTCCTGCAATTTTCACACAGACACAGAGCTACCTGCTCTGTCTCAGCCCTGTTCAGCACTGGACAGCAGGGCACAGTAAAATGTTGTCTTGGGTGTTATGGACAAACAAACAAACAAACAAAAAAAATTAACCTTTGAGGAACCTAGTTAAAAATGGTGGAATGTTGATACAAAGGTAAATGTTGTTAATACACGTTAAATGTTGTTAATTCAAGTAACAAATTGTGATTAGTTGTATTAAAACCCAGTACTGTTGCTGATGTATAGAGGGGGAGTGGAACCGGGGAGGAGATGGGGTGCCAATCTTTGTGGAGGGGAAGAGAAACTTTCAGGAGTATTGCATCATAGAACACAACCACAACTTAAATCAAGATTGGTGGAGAGACCAAGCAATGGGAGGAGAGAATTCCACAATGATTGGCCAAGACTGCAGCAACTGATAAGGCAATGGGCAAGGGAGAAATAGACCTATCACAGCACGGATCCTGAGCGCCCCAAGCAGGAGGCGAGAGAGAGACTTTAAAAGGCCTGGGGTGCCGAACTCCCAGGTCTTTCCTCAGAGCGGAGTAGGTTTCCCTGGAAACACACACCCCTAGGTTACAAGTACTAAGTTGTTGAAACAGTCTCCGGACTAGCCGGAGGCTTTTGCTTCCAGTTGTTCCTTTGGTAATAAACAGGCTTACTTTTTTTAATTAAATTGACTCCTTTTGGTTACTTTCAAGTTTCTTTCTAAGCTTGTTCCCAGCATTGGGTATATGATCAAATTATTCAAAGTCCTGCAAAGAATCACATTCAAAGCACACACAAAAAAAAAAAAAAAAAAAAAAACCAAAAAAAACCACAAAAACAAACAGAAAAAAAAACCAACAAAAACAAACCCTGCTACAAATATTGAATTGACAAAAAAAGCATATTCCTCTTCAGAAACACAGGCTAACACTTTGGGCCAATGCTTTTTCCTATTAGCTCTTTGAAAGGATTTCAAAAGTAACATTGGCAACTTCTTCAAGGAACAAACAGGAAATGCTTCTGACCTCTAAAAGTAGATTTCTTCATTGGCTTTCGCTTTCCTTTTGGAATCCTTACGCTTTGCCTGGCATTCCAGAAAATCATGAAAATCCAACGTAATATAGAGGGAGTTTCTGAATTCAGTGTTTTTCTCAAAGACTTTCTTTACATACGTACAAGAAACTGCTCCTGTAACATAAAGAGATGCAGTGGTTTCCCTGACTGGACGTCACAAGATGACACGATACACTCCTCTATACTAAAAAAACTTCTGTTGCCTGGTAATTAGAAAGCTTCAAGATCTTCTAGAGGCTTTCCCCTGTGCAACTTCACTAGGTCCCTCTCTGCTCAACTCTCAAGCCTGTCCAGGTCTCACTGAAAGGCAGCAGCACAGCCGTGTGGTTCACCAGCCCCTGCTCTCGCTTCTGTCCCATCAGCAAACGTGCTGAGGGAGCGCTCCGCCCCTTCTGCCAGGTCACTGGGGAATAAGGCAAACAAGACTGGCCCCAGCACGGCCCCCTGAGCTCGCAGCTATCTGAGTTTGGAGCTCCACTGCCCGCTTCTCTACGCCACTGTCCCTGAGCTGCCCCATGAGCGTGATACGGGAGGCCAGGACAAAGCCTTGCTGAAGTCCCGGCTGACAACAGCCACTGCTCTCCCCTCACAAACCCAGCCAGTCAGTGCAGCAGAGGTGGCTATGGGATTGCCCAAGCATGGTTTTCTGTCACTGTAGAGATGGACACAAGACATACACATACACCTGTGCAGTGACAACAATGGCTTCTTCTTTATTACAAGTTGTTCTCAAGTTTTATACCCCTAAAAAAGTGTGATCCTAAGGCCCTAGTTACATCAAAACAGCTCCTTCTGTTCAATGGACAAAGCAATAGCTTATTGTATTTTATTGGTACAAAGCATTTAACGTCAATAATTCATTGGCAAGAGTTTACCACAAATTCTTAAGGCATGTCCACTGCTGACTAAGGCACGTATCCTCTAACTACAAGGAGCCCTGATGTGTTTTTCAGTTTCCACGCTAACGGCCTTGCTTGCTTCCTTGCCATGGATAAACCCGTATCTTATTAATTTCTTCTTCTGCAAACTCAGTTGTTTGCCCTGCAAAACAGCTGCTAAGCCCATCCAGTTTTCCCTTCCTGTTATTCCACACGCTTAGAGATGACATCCAAGAGGAGATATTCGGCCACCTTTCTGGGGACGGAGCTGAGGCTGATGGGCCTGCAGTTTCCTGGCTCCTTCTTAGTGCCCTTTTGGAAGACTGGAGAGATGCTGGCTTTCCTCCACTGCTCACGCCTCTCTCTGGGGCTATCACCTTCCCTGACCCGCTAGCAGAGCGCCCTGTGCCAGAGGCAGGAGCAGAGACTTCCCTTGGCCCCAAAAGGCAAGGCTGGGCTCAGGCCGTGTGTCAGTGCCACCTGACAACGAGAGGAGAAGGCAGGGCAGGGTCGCTGCTGCCCCGGGGCCAGAGGCACCCCACACCTCGGGATCTGGGCCTGTGCTGCAGGCTCACCTGCCTCTCCCTTCCCAGAATCAGCAGAGGAACAACCAGAGCAGACTGCGGTCTTCCTCCAGGCGACAACGGGAGCAGAAGGCGGACAGGAGCAGGGCTCACGCAGGGCTGAGCAGGGAGCAGTGCCCTCGTGGCTCTGGGCCTGTTCGGCAAACTCCCCACACTCCTCTTTCTCCCACAGAGAGAGAGGACCAGCACCTGGAGGAGACTGTGGCCTTTCTGGACAGGGACTCAGCCCTGAGAGCTGCCATGACTTACAGCAAGCAGGAGGGCCCTGGAGCCAGGGAGCCAGGTGAGGGCAATGCCAACCTCCCACAGCCTGGCCCAGGAACGCTTGCGGCAGGCGGCGCAGGGCCCAGAGCAGAGGCAGGGGGAGGCAGGAGCCGCTCAGCCATGCCGTGGCTGGGAGCCTCCTTCCTCCCCAAGTGGGGCCCAGCTGGGCCAGGGGGCAGCTCTTGGGACACCCGTGCCCGCAATGGCCCCTGCTCTCCAAGGCCTCCAGCCCTGCCCATCAGCCAGGCAGGAAGGCAGGCAGGCAGGGAGAGAGCAGCCCTTGGGGCCGATGCTGCTGCAGCCAAAGCGCCCCGCAGAGGTGCTCGTGCCTGCTGCCATTGGCTCTGTCCCCTGCAGCCTGCATGCTGTGTCGACGTGCAGAGGCTGACCCGGACCTGTGCTTCCCCAGGCACTGGCAACAGCTCCTGTGCTGCCCAGGGCACCCACGGGCACTGCCAGGGCCTCACACCAACCCGAACCAGCTGGGGTGTGACAGCTCTGCTGCTCTGCGCACGGCTCTCGGGCAAAGCAGCCGCGTGTCCCTGGGCTGGGAGCAGTGCCCAGGTCGGGCTTGGCAGAGTCTGTCCGCTCCTGGAGGGCTGGCGGCACTGCTCTGGTCCGGCCTGGCCCGGCCCGGGTCTGGGGGGCCTTTGACATTCCTGCTTGCCCTTACAGCCGCCAGGGATCAGCCGGAGCTCAATGGCCCCAGCCTGGCCGGACAGTCAGGACTGGAGCCTTCCCGTGGCTCCCCAGCACCCAAGACCATCAGCTCCAGCTGGGAAACACTGCCTAACAGGGTTTGTCAATATTTTCTCCTGTTAGATCATTGAAGGGATTTTGAAAGTGACGTTGTTTGGCAACTTCTTCAAGGAACAGAAGTGGTGCGCTTCTAATCAGTAAAAGGTTTATTGGTTTCCTTGGACTTTCAGTCTGGTATCCTTATGCTTCCTCCGGCGTTCCGGAAAATAATGAAAATCTAACAAATTCTTGGGAGAAGGTTCTGAATCCACTAGTAGGAGACGTCTCTAAATTCACTCTTTCTCTTAAATACATTCTTTACATATAGTTAAGTAGCTGTTCCTGTAACAGACAAAAATGCCGTGGTTTACCCGACTGGAGAACACCACAGGATGTTATACACACAGGCACACTAAAACACTTTTGTTCCCGGGGAGTTACAAAGTTGCAGGCTCTTCTCGAGGGCCTGAATTAATTCTGCATGCCCCTTCATACCCGCATTCCCTCCCCATGCTCAGCTTTCACCTAGAGTTCCCGGGGAACGGATCTTACATACTCACCTCAAGCGATAATCTACGTCTGTCTTCCCAACCCTCTTTTTCTTCACTGAGCTCTGCAGATCTGCAAAATAACTTTGGGCCCTCTGCACAAAAGAAAGAACCAATTAATAGGCTTAAACACTTCTGATTGTGCTGCTGCTTCTAACAGTCATGGACAACACAGCAATCGTGTTCTCCAGAAGTCAATTCTTCACATCCTCCCTGTTCTCTTGCCCCCCCACCAGACGCTGGCTCCAACAGAAATGTTCCCTACTGCAGCCTGGTGTACGAAGAACCATGAAAGGCAGCAGCAGCAGTTTTCCTCAACATGCTGCAATCGAAATTGCAGTGAAATAGCAGCTGTTTCATTAGAAGCTCAGCACCAAGACCGCACCTCTTCCCCCAGAACTGAGGCCTGCGAAGGACTGAGCTCCCCATCGTAACACACCCTGTAAATCAGACGGGCTGGAAGATTGCTGGGCACTAACTGGATGAACACAGCAATACATTTCAGCAGCGGTATCGAATCAGTCTCGAGAAAGGCACATCATTTCAGCCTGTCTTACGACTCTGTTCTACAAAACATGTAACAAGCAATTGTTTTGCTGGCCTTTGCAACTTTGGGGGACTCTGTAGGTTTCCTTTGGTTGTTGTTTTCTTTGTTTCTAAATTCAAAATTCACTGGATTCGGGAGAGAAAACCCCAGATTCATCAGGACCAAGAAGCACAGGGACATATGTGGCTGACAAGAACACTCAACATTCCTAATGGTAACACCAGAAAGGCAGGAAAAAGTGAAAGATGATATAAATACCTGAAAGGATCCAAACTATCTAGGTAAACTGTCAAGTGGCTAATGTTTTGGTAAGCTCTAAAAGTCCAGATTCCTATTAGGCAATTATCTGAAAGAAAAGAAAGCCAGAAATCTGCTTGGCCTTTATTTTACCAGGACTTTCTCACGGGATTCTACCACAACTTTGGCCGCAAGTAAGGATGCCAAATTTTGACTAGAAAACATTCATAAGCAGGCAGCATTTTTTTCCTCCTCACGGAATTCCAGGAACAGTTAAAAAAAAATACAGAAGGGGGCGAAGAACTTCCGTCATACCTCTCAGGCGTTCATCATCTTTGGAGAAGAAGAAAACTCTAGCCCTTTCTGTGCGTGGTAAAGAAAGAAACCTAGACAAGTACAAAGGGATTTTAGCATCCTAAATTGTACTATCAAATTCCATGAACACAAGTTAAAACTGTAGCGCTTCAGAGAAATGGTGACCGTTGAAAAGCTTTATTCCCTAGTAACCAAAGAGAGCCATCTATAAAAAAAAACCCAAATCACTTCTTGAAAGAAATCTGACTGTGTCTTTGGCTTTTGGCCAAACTCAGTTTGGAGTTGGTCCAACCAAAAGGACCAAGTTAATTTCTTGTGCTCAACGTCTCTCTTCTCATATTCAACTTCACATCAAATGGGCTGCTGGCAATTTTGACTCTGGGCAGCCCAAATGGTTTTCCAAGATGACTTTCATTGCTCAGAGGTGTGCAATGTCAGCTTCCCATTTCCCGAGTGCTGCTCTTAACATTCCCACAGCATCCAACTACTACAGCCAAGTAGACAACAAATAGAAAGGGAACTTGCATTTCTTGGTCCTTTTCAATTTCTCACGTCTCAGGCTCACCATCACCCTCAGAACTGCTGTCTTGGAAACGTGAATCCTCTTGCCATGCGACTTTTGCCGACTTGATGGTTCCAAGTCCGCAAGACTCTGCAATAACAGCACCAAAAATAGAAACAAAGGCAAAACCAGATTATTCCTCCACTTGTCAGGAAAAATTCCTCCTTTCAAGACAAATACTTACAGTGGAGAAGAGAGATTTAGGAAGGACAGAATCTGCTCCTGCCTGATTTCCTGAGCTACATCTCTGCTCCAGGATTTTCCGGTTTGTTCTAGGGATCGCTTCTGTATTCTTAAACATTTATCATTGCGTTCAGAAGACACTGAATACCTTCTGAATTCAGCACAAGTGTGGGAGGCTCGTTGCTTTGTCTTGTGGCATTGGGGTTTTTTTAATATTTTGGATAACTTCACACGGCTTCTCTTCTCTCCTTCAGGACTGTGACTCCATTTAATGTTGTTTCATCTTCTTTTCATAAGGCCTCATTTTATCTACGGTTAGAACACCCCAATGATCACGTGTCATTCACTTTCCTTTTCCTAAAGGTCCAAGAATAGAATTCAGTAACAAAGAGAATGTCCATGGATCTTGGGGTCAACTCCCGGATTTTGCTCCTCCCTCTACATTAACACACATTTCCTTGAAAATCGTGTTGGGTTCTATGAAACTTGATATGACTGGTGTATCCCCTTTCTCCCTGCTTGAGAAATTCAGGGCATGACAACAAGCTTTCTCACCACTCAGCAAAAACCCCAATGCCTTCTCAAAGCATGCCTTTCAGAACGCCTGAGATGCAAGCACGAGCTACCTCTCGTTAATCCACCACAGCCTTGGCAAGCAGAAATGAAGATCAAAATGCTTCTGCCTACTTACTGACTTCTGCTGCTGAAAATCCCCTGCATCCTGACCTTCTTTACACCCTATTGCTCTACAGTGCCTGCCAGAAGCTCTTCCTTAGAAATGGCACTCTTAGAAGGGTTCTGCTGTTACCTCCTTTGATGCCCAACCCCTCTGTGTCTCCAAAGAAGGGAAACTTGAAAGCACTCGACTCCTGAGCTGCGTCGTTCTCAGGCAAAGGTCCCAAATGGTCGTCTGGGGCAGAGTCCTGCGCATCCTCTTTGTCCCAGGGTATTTCCACAGTCTTTTCTGGTTTGTTCTTTCAAGGTCCAAGCAAGTCTTTTAAATCAGCAGCAATAGAGTAATCGATTTCTTCAGGCGCTTGAGGTTGTGTGTCACTCTCTTCTCTCTTCTTCCTTTTGGCTTTACTGAAATGAGATTGTTCAAAGATAGCAACACAGCACACGTCCTTTTCCAAGACAGCTTCCCTAAGAGCCACCTTGCTCTGAATGTTTCCCTAACCATACCCTGTCCAAGCTGTCACGATCCGCTTGTTGCGGGGTGTCGTGATGGCTCTTTTCACCAATCCCAAAAGTGCAAAAAGGCAAACAACAAGGGACTATCAGTTAATCACAACAAATGCACCTTTATTAAGGGCCAAAACAGTAAATGGGATAGTGGGGATCTGAAAGAAGGTCAAAGAATAGAGAGAGAGAGAGGGAGAGAGAGAGAAGAGGGGGATGGGAATAGCTACAAGCACAGGCGAGATCCTCAGTGGTCCAGACGATGGGGATCCGTCTTGTCGTGTCGGGGAAGTCTTCGAAGTTCTGGTCAACTCAGGGGTCCAGTTATAGTCCACAGAGGAAAGAGGGGGGAGCATGCAGGACAATGAGAGGCCCTTGTGATTGCTGCGGGGGAACAGGCGAGTCCACCGAAACCACCAAAGCAAGGCAAACACAATGGAGAATAAGTCCACTGGAATTACTGAAGGGAAACAGGTCATGTCGTTAGTGGTCAGACCACCGTTTTGCCCCCTGCCTGTAGTAGGGGTCTCAGTCTCAGTCCTTGGGAGGAGGGTCCTCAATCTTTGTCTGTCACGGTGGTAATGAGGCAGATGAGGGGTCTTCAATGAAGGACCACGGGAGTCACCCCAAAAGTTCATTTGGCGTAAGAACGGAGATTTGTAGCAGGTCGCGCGTCAGGCTGTCCCGTGCTGGGTCCATGCCAGGTCCTTGCCAAGTCCTTGCCAAGTCCTCGCCAGGCCTTGTTCAGAACAGCTAACGTAAAGGTACAGCAGCTGCACCTGCACTGCTGCTCTCTGCAAGCCGGAACTGCAGTGGGGGAAGGGGCTTCTCCTCGTGGCAATCGGTAGGCAAATGTGGGGGCTTCAGATGGCCTCTTGCACAAGCCCATCAAGGAGTGGCTCACTTTCAAGAGTAAGCAGTGGGGAAACACCTGAGGTTGGAGTCTAAAGGCAAGAACAAGAGTCCTTTTTAATTAGCCACATCATTTAAGTGACTTTTCACTTAATACATGGTAAGACAGAAATCAAGGTATTTAGCATAAGACTACTTTCCTGCCAGTCGAAAAGCCAAGAGCTACTATGGTTTTCTCACAGACCTGCAAATCTCAAGGACCCTGTACTGACCGATCTCACCTTCACTTACGGCAGCGAGCGGATGGACTAGAAAGAAAAGATGACACTACGTGCTGCTGTTGGAGGCCCCAGTTGAGGCCCGACGCTGCTGGCGGGAGCGGCTGCTCCTGTGGGACATCCCTGACGGTGTCCCCCTGTGCCTGGGCCTCTCAGCCCTTGCTGCTGTCCTCCTGCTCCTGTCCTGGCGACTCCTGGACCGGACAGGTTGATTCGAGGCCCGGCGCTGCAGGCGGGAGCGGCTGCATCTGGGGGATGTCCCTGAGGAAGTCTCCCTTTGCCTGGGCCTCTCAGTCCTTGGTCTTGTCCTGCTGCTCCTGTCACGGCGACTCCTGGAGCGGCCAGGTGGACTCTGGGCCTGACCGTGCTGGTGGGAGCGGCTGCATCTGGGGGATGTCCATGAGGAAGTCTCCCTTTGCCTGGGCCTCTCAGTCCTTGGTCTTGTCCTGCTGCTCCTGTCACGGCGACTCCTGGAGCGGCCAGGTGGACTCTGGGCCTGACCTTGCTGGTGGGAGCGGCTGCATCTGGGGGATGTCCCTGACGAAGTCTCCCTTTGCCTGGGCCTCTCAGCGCTTGATGTTGTCCTGTGGCTCCTGTCCCGGCGACTCCTGGGCCGGGCAGGTGGACTTAGGGCCTGACCTTGCTGGCGGGTGCGGCTGCGTCTGGGGGATGCCTGTGACGATGTCTGCCTTTGCCTGGGCCTCTCAGTCCTTGTGGTTGTCCTGCTGCTCCTGTCACGGCGACTCCTGGAGCAGACAGGTGGACTTAGGGCCTGACCTTGCTGGCGGGTGCGGCTGTGTCTGGGGGATGCCCGTGAAGGTGTCTCCCTTCGCCTGGGCCTCTCAGTCTTTGTCATTGTCCTGTTGCTTCTGTCACGGCGACTCCTCGATCGGACGGGTCCATCTGGGGCCCGACCTTGCTGGCGAGAGCGGGTTCGGCCTCGGCCGGGCCCTGCACGTCTGGAATGGACCCTGTCCTCAGAGTCAGGGGAGCTGCTGTACGTTGAACTTGATGTGCTGAGGCTGCTGGTGTCCAGTGAGGAAGACGTCAGAGACTGCTGCCATGCTGTGTGTCGGTGGCTTCTGCGGCCGCTGGTCTCTGCAGATGAAGACCGGGGATCCAGCCTCGATGGCACCGGGGTGCGGGAGCTGGGGCTGATGGCCTCAGATTCTGAGGAGCCATGAGCAGGCTCCAGTCCTGACCGTCTTCTCCTGCTGGGGCCCCTGAGCTCTGACTCATGCCTGAAAGCTGTAAGGCCAAGCAGGAATGTCAAAGACCACCCAGGCGCGAGGCAAGCCAGGCCAGAGCAGAACCCCCAGCCCTTCAGGAGCAGAGGGGCTCTGCCAAGCCCAGCCTGGGCACTGTCCCCAGCCCAGGGGCACCGGCTGCTTTGCCTCATACCCGTTCCGAGACCAGCACAGCCGTCACACTCCCAGCTCTCTATGCGGTTTCTCAGGCCAGAGCAGCGCCTGTGGGTGCCCTCAGCAGCGCAGGAGGAGCACAGCAGCAGTTCCCAGGGCCTGGGGAGGCAAACGGGCTCATGGACAACGTGTCCACAGCACAGGATTGTCCAGACAAGTTCTTCTGCTTCTTTCCCCTTTGAGCCCTTGAAGTGACACATGTACCCTGCAGAGCCTCAGGTGCAGCTCCCCAACTTACCCCTCTTCCTCTGCCTCCTCCCTGCCTCCCGGGTAAAGGCAATCCCTGGCATTGCACCTGCTGTGCCTCTCTCCTAGATCCGCGAAGGCATCGTTGTCCTCCCACGTTGGCTCTCTGATGGAGAAAGGAAAAGCTGATGAGTTTCTGATGTCTTGCCCTCATGGAGGTACAGGTTGTCCCCGCTCTTTCTCCAGCACTTTTCCAGGTCCCGCGTGAAGCTGAAGCCCAGACTCACGGGACAGGGCAGGGCCAGGACTGCTGGGGCAGGGCCTGGAAAAACACAGCACTTGCACCTCCTGTCCTGTGAGCCAGGCAGAAGGACACCAACCTGAAGGGAATTCGGATCCCCACGATGAACATTTGTGTAAGAAATTGTTCAGTGTCCCTGCACAGGGGGCAGTGGAGGCATAAAAGACCAGCGCGCATGGCCTGTCCCTGCAGGGCAAACAGAAGCAGGGTGAGCAAGGCCCTGGTGCTGCTGAGCACCTGCTGTGCCCCGGGGCTGAGGGGATGGCTCCTACCTGGATGCAGTCCCTGTGGAACCAGGCCCTTTTGCACGCTGGGCACACCAGGGTTCTGAAGGTGTTTCTATCCTCCACAGGCTCCATGCAGATGGGGCAATCGGTGCCCGGCTCTGCAGTCGCCTCCATGTCCTGCTCTGGACGGTGCTCAGGGCAGTAGGTGCTGAGGGAAAATGGGTGGGCAAAGTGAGCAATGTTGGATCTTCTCCCAGGGGCGACCAGGAGTGGGGAGGAGGGGCACCTGTACTCTGGAATATACTGTGTGACGCAGCCGCCCTCCTTGGCACAGGGCAGGTGGAACCATCTGCCACAGTCCTCCTTGCAACACATGATGGTTGCCCCGCTCTGGCCACAGACGCAGCAGCGCTGGAAAGAGCCAAGCAGCCCCATCAGCAGCAGCCTCGGGGCCTCCCCTGGCAGCCCCACGGCTCCGGGCAGGGCCTAGCATGTGGCCACTGCTGGGTCTCAGCCCACAGAGCCGACGGGTGGAGGAGACTCCGCTGCCAGAGCCTCTGTGCAGCTGCTGGGAGCCAGACTTTGGCCCACAGGCGGCCGGAAGGGCAGGCCTTTCATTCCAAGTGTCTGGGCTCAGCTCTGGCAAACCTCGCCTGGCACAAATCTCCCTGCTCTTGTCAGGCTCTCACCTTTTGTGCCGCCCGCCAGACTGCAATTTGGATATCTCTAGGAAGAAATCCCATGAGTCCAACACGCTCGTTCTTCTGACGAGAAAGTAGAGTGGCAAAGAACTGCAGCAAAGGGGATGAGCAGATGAGGAGAGAGAGGCAGGAATTGCCCATTGCAATGGTGGAAGGAGCACCCAGAGCCACTCACCAGGCAGAACACGTGGGCACAGAGCCCATACTTCTCCAGTTTGTCACCGCACATGTCCGGGTCAGCCTCTGCACGTCGACACAGCATGCAGGCTGCAGGGGACAGAGCCAATGGCAGCGGGCACGAGCACCTCTGCGGGGCGCTTTGGCTGCAGCAGCATCGGCCCCAAGGGCTGCTCTCTCCCTGCCTGCCTGCCTTCCTGCCTGGCTGATGGGCAGGGCTGGAGGCCTTGGAGAGCAGGGGCCATTGCGGGCACGGGTGTCCCAAGAGCTGCCCCCTGGCCCAGCTGGGCCCCACTTGGGGAGGAAGGAGGCTCCCAGCCACGGCATGGCTGAGCGGCTCCTGCCTCCCCCTGCCTCTGCTCTGGGCCCTGCGCCGCCTGCCGCAAGCGTTCCTGGGCCAGGCTGTGGGAGGTTGGCATTGCCCTCACCTGGCTCCCTGGCTCCAGGGCCCTCCTGCTTGCTGTAAGTCATGGCAGCTCTCAGCGCTGAGCCCCTGTCCAGAAAGGCCACAGTCTCCTCCAGGTGCTGGTCCTCTCTCTCTGTGGGAGAAAGAGGAGTGTGGGGAGTTTGCCGAACAGGCCCAGAGCCACGAGGGCACTGCTCCCTGCTCAGCCCTGCGTGAGCCCTGCTCCTGTCCGCCTTCTGCTCCCGTCGTCTCCTGGAGGAAGACCGCAGTCTGCTCTGGTTGTTCCTCTGCTGATTCTGGGAAGGGAGAGGCAGGTGAGCCTGCAGCACAGGCCCAGATCCCGAGGTGTGGGGTGCCTCTGGTCCCTGGGCAGCAGCGACCCTGCCCTGCCTTCTCCTCCCGTTGTCAGGTGGCACTGACACACGGCCTGAGCCCAGCCTTGCCTTTTGAAGCCTTGGTCGCACGGGTCACAATGGCCAGGCTGACATCAGCATCGTGCAGCCAAAATTGGACAACCATGGCCTCGGGTCCCTGGCAACCACTTGAGGCGGCCCCCTTTGGAACCCAGGTTCTGAGATGGGTGCGAAGGTTTGGTCAGGCGGGAGCCAGGCAGGGACTCCTGCAGCAAGTGCAGGCTCAAATGCCAGGCCCCAAGGCAACCATCGGGCACTGCTCTGCTGCTGCTCCTGGTGCTGCTCCTGCAATTTTCACACAGACACAGAGCTACCTGCTCTGTCTCAGCCCTGTTCAGCACTGGACAGCAGGGCACAGTAAAATGTTGTCTTGGGTGTTATGGACAAACAAACAAACAAACAAAAAAAATTAACCTTTGAGGAACCTAGTTAAAAATGGTGGAATGTTGATACAAAGGTAAATGTTGTTAATACACGTTAAATGTTGTTAATTCAAGTAACAAATTGTGATTAGTTGTATTAAAACCCAGTACTGTTGCTGATGTATAGAGGGGGAGTGGAACCGGGGAGGAGATGGGGTGCCAATCTTTGTGGAGGGGCAGAGAAACTTTCAGGAGTATTGCATCATAGAACACAACCACAACTTAAATCAAGATTGGTGGAGAGACCAAGCAATGGGAGGAGAGAATTCCACAATGATTGGCCAAGACTGCAGCAACTGATAAGGCAATGGGCAAGGGAGAAATAGACCTATCACAGCACGGATCCTGAGCGCCCCAAGCAGGAGGCGAGAGAGAGACTTTAAAAGGCCTGGGGTGCCGAACTCCCAGGTCTTTCCTCAGAGCGGAGTAGGTTTCCCTGGAAACACACACCCCTAGGTTACAAGTACTAAGTTGTTGAAACAGTCTCCGGACTAGCCAGAGGCTTTTGCTTCCAGTTGTTCCTTTGGTAATAAACAGGCTTACTTTTTTTAATTAAATTGACTCCTTTTGGTTACTTTCAAGTTTCTTTCTAAGCTTGTTCCCAGCATTGGGTATATGATCAAATTATTCAAAGTCCTGCAAAGAATCACATTCAAAGCACACACAAAAAAAAAAAAAAAAAAAACAAAAAAAACCACAAAAACAAACAGAATAAAAAACCAACAAAAACAAACCCTGCTACAAATATTGAATTGACAAAAAAAGCATATTCCTCTTCAGAAACACAGGCTAACACTTTGGGCCAATGCTTTTTCCTATTAGCTCTTTGAAAGGATTTCAAAAGTAACATTGGCAACTTCTTCAAGGAACAAACAGGAAATGCTTCTGACCTCTAAAAGTAGATTTCTTCATTGGCTTTCGCTTTCCTTTTGGAATCCTTACGCTTTGCCTGGCATTCCAGAAAATCATGAAAATCCAACGTAATATAGAGGGAGTTTCTGAATTCAGTGTTTTTCTCAAAGACTTTCTTTACATACATACAAGAAACTGCTCCTGTAACATAAAGAGATGCAGTGGTTTCCCTGACTGGACGTCACAAGATGACACGATACACTCCTCTATACTAAAAAAACTTCTGTTGCCTGGTAGTTAGAAAGCTTTAAGATCTTCTAGAGGCTTTCCCCTGTGCAACTTCACTAGGTCCCTCTCTGCTCAACTCTCAAGCCTGTCCAGGTCTCACTGAAAGGCAGCAGCACAGCCGTGTGGTTCACCAGCCCCTGCTCTCGCTTCTGTCCCATCAGCAAACGTGCTGAGGGAGCGCTCCGTCTCTTCTGCCAGGTCACTGGAGAATAAGGCAAACAAGACTGGCCCCAGCACGGCCCCCTGAGCTCGCAGCTATCTGAGTTTGGAGCTCCACTGCCCGCTTCTCTACGCCACTGTCCCTGAGCTGCCCCATGAGCGTGATACGGGAGGCCGGGACAAAGCCTTGCTGAAGTCCCGGCTGACAACAGCCACTGCTCTCCCCTCACAAACCCAGCCAGTCAGTGCAGCAGAGGTGGCTATGGGATTGCCCAAGCATGGTTTTCTGTCGCTGTAGAGATGGACACAAGACATACACATACACCTGTGCAGTGACAACAATGGCTTCTTCTTTATTACAAGTTGTTCTCAAGTTTTATACCCCTAAAAAAGTGTGATCCTAAGGCCCTAGTTACATCAAAACAGCTCCTTCTATTCAATGGACAAAGCAATAGCTTATTGTATTTTATTGGTACAAAGCATTTAACGTCAATAATTCATTGGCAAGAGTTTACCACAAATTCTTAAGGCACGTCCACTGCTGACTAAGGCACGTATCCTCTAACTACAAGGAGCCCTGATGTGTTTTTCAGTTTCCACGCTAACGGCCTTGCTTGCTTCCTTGCCATGGATAAACCCGTATCTTATTAATTTCTTCTTCTGCAAACTCAGTTGTTTGCCCTGCAAAACAGCTGCTAAACCCATCCAGTTTTCCCTTCCTGTTATTCCACACGCTTAGAGATGACATCCAAGAGGAGATATTCTGCCACCTTTCTGGGGACGGAGCTGAGGCTGATGGGCCTGCAGTTTCCTGGCTCCTTCTTAGTGCCCTTTTGGAAGACTGGAGAGATGCTGGCTTTCCTCCACTGCTCACGCCTCTCTCTGGGGCTATCACCTTCCCTGACCCGCTAGCAGAGCGCCCTGTGCCAGAGGCAGGAGCAGAGACTTCCCTTGGCCCCAAAAGGCAAGGCTGGGCTCAGGCCGTGTGTCAGTGCGACCTGACAACGGGAGGAGAAGGCAGGGCAGGGTCGCTGCTGCCCAGGGACCAGAGGCACCCCACACCTCGGGATCTGGGCCTGTGCTGCAGGCTCACCTGCCTCTCCCTTCCCAGAATCAGCAGAGGAACAACCAGAGCAGACTGCGGTCTTCCTCCAGGAGACGACGGGAGCAGAAGGCGGACAGGAGCTCACGCAGGGCTGAGCAGGGAGCAGTGCCCTCGTGGCTCTGGGCCTGTTCGGCAAACTCCCCACACTCCTCTTTCTCCCACAGAGAGAGAGGACCAGCACCTGGAGGAGACTGTGGCCTTTCTGGACAGGGGCTCAGCGCTGAGAGCTGCCATGTCTTACAGCAAGCAGGAGGGCCCTGGAGCCAGGGAGCCAGGTGAGGGCAATGCCAACCTCCCACAGCCTGGCCCAGGAACGCTTGCGGCAGGCGGCGCAGGGCCCAGAGCAGAGGCAGGGGGAGGCAGGAGCCGCTCAGCCATGCCGTGGCTGGGAGCCTCCTTCCTCCCCAAGTGGGGCCCAGCTGGGCCAGGGGGCAGCTCTTGGGACACCCGTGCCCGCAATGGCCCCTGCTCTCCAAGGCCTCCAGCCCTGCCCATCAGCCAGGCAGGAAGGCAGGCAGGCAGGGAGAGAGCAGCCCTTGGGGCCGATGCTGCTGCAGCCAAAGCGCCCCGCAGAGGTGCTCGTGCCCGCTGCCATTGGCTCTGTCCCCTGCAGCCTGCATGCTGTGTCGCCGTGCAGAGGCTGACCCGGACCTGTGCTTCCCCAGGCACTGGCAACAGCTCCTGTGCTGCCCAGGGCACCCACGGGCACTGCCAGGGCCTCACACCAACCCGAACCAGCTGGGGTGTGACAGCTCTGCTGCTCTGGGCACGGCTCTCGGGCAAAGCAGCCGCGTGTCCCTGGGCTGGGAGCAGTGCCCAGGTCGGGCTTGGCAGAGCCTGTCCGCTCCTGGAGGGCTGGTGGCACTGCTCTGGTCCGGCCTGGCCCGGCCCGGGTCTGGGGGGCCTTTGACATTCCTGCTTGCCCTTACAGCCGCCAGGGATCAGCCGGAGCTCAATGGCCCCAGCCTGGCCGGACAGTCAGGACTGGAGCCTTCCCGTGGCTCCCCAGCACCCAAGACCATCAGCTCCAGCTGGGAAACACTGCCTAACAGGGTTTGTCAATATTTTCTCCTGTTAGATCATTGAAGGGATTTTGAAAGTGACGTTGTTTGGCAACTTCTTCAAGGAACAGAAGTGGTGCGCTTCTAATCAGTAAAAGGTTTCTTGGTTTCCTTGGACTTTCAGTCTGGTATCCTTATGCTTCCTCCGGCGTTCCGGAAAATAATGAAAATCTAACAAATTCTTGGGAGAAGGTTCTGAATCCACTAGTAGGAGAAGTCTCTAAATTCACTCTTTCTCTTAAATACATTCTTTACATATAGTTAAGTAGCTGTTCCTGTAACAGACAAAAATGCCGTGGTTTACCCGACTGGAGAACACCACAGGATGTTATACACACCGGCACACTAAAACACTTTTGTTCCCGGGGAGTTACAAAGTTGCAGGCTCTTCTCGAGGGCCTGAATTAATTCTGCATGCCCCTTCATACCCGCATTCCCTCCCCATGCTCAGCTTTCACCTAGAGTTCCCGGGGAACGGATCTTACATACTCACCTCAAGCGATAATCTACGTCTGTCTTCCCAACCCTATTTTTCTTCACTGAGCTCTGCAGATCTGCAAAATAACTTTGGGCCCTCTGCACAAAAGAAAGAACCAATTAATAGGCTTAAACACTTCTGATTGTGCTGCTGCTTCTAACAGTCATGGGCAACACAGCAATCGTGTTCTCCAGAAGTCAATTCTTCACATCCTCCCTGTTCTCTTGCCCCCCCACCAGACGCTGGCTCCAACAGAAATGTTCCCTACTGCAGCCTGGTGTACGAAGAACCATGAAAGGCAGCAGCAGCAGTTTTCCTCAACATGCTGCAATCGAAATTGCAGTGAAATAGCAGCTGTTTCATTAGAAGCTCAGCACCAAGACCGCACCTCTTCCCCCAGAACTGAGGCCTGCGAAGGACTGAGCTCCCCATCGTAACACACCCTGTAAATCAGACGGGCTGGAAGATTGCTGGGCACTAACTGGATGAACACAGCAATACATTTCAGCAGCGTTATCGAATCAGTCTCGAGAAAGGCACATCATTTCAGCCTGTCTTACGACTCTGTTCTACAAAACATGTAACAAGCAATTGTTTTGCTGGCCTTTGCAACTTTGGGGGACTCTGTAGGTTTCCTTTGGTTGTTGTTTTCTTTGTTTCTAAATTCAAAATTCACTGGATTCGGGAGAGAAAACCCCAGATTCATCAGGACCAAGAAGCACAGGGACATATGTGGCTGACAAGAACACTCAACATTCCTAATGGTAACACCAGAAAGGCAGGAAAAAGTGAAAGATGATATAAATACCTGAAAGGATCCAAACTATCTAGGTAAACTGTCAAGTGGCTAATGTTTTGGTAAGCTCTAAAAGTCCAGATTCCTATTAGGCAATTATCTGAAAGAAAAGAAAGCCAGAAATCTGCTTGGCCTTTATTTTACCAGGACTTTCTCACGGGATTCTACCACAACTTTGGCCGCAAGTAAGGATGCCAAATTTTGACTAGAAAACATTCATAAGCAGGCAGCATTTTTTTCCTCCTCACGGAATTCCAGGAACAGTTAAAAAAAAATACAGAAGGGGGCGAAGAACTTCCGTCATACCTCTCAGGCGTTCATCATCTTTGGAGAAGAAGAAAACTCTAGCCCTTTCTGTGCGTGGTAAAGAAAGAAACCTAGACAAGTACAAAGGGATTTTAGCATCCTAAATTGTACTATCAAATTCCATGAACACAAGTTAAAACTGTAGCGCTTCAGAGAAATGGTGACCGTTGAAAAGCTTTATTCCCTAGTAACCAAAGAGAGCCATCTATAAAAAAAAACCCAAATCACTTCTTGAAAGAAATCTGACTGTGTCTTTGGCTTTTGGCCAAACTCAGTTTGGAGTTGGTCCAACCAAAAGGACCAAGTTAATTTCTTGTGCTCAACGTCTCTCTTCTCATATTCAACTTCACATCAAATGGGCTGCTGGCAATTTTGACTCTGGGCAGCCCAAATGGTTTTCCAAGATGACTTTCATTGCTCAGAGGTGTGCAATGTCAGCTTCCCATTTCCCGAGTGCTGCTCTTAACATTCCCACAGCATCCAACTACTACAGCCAAGTAGACAACAAATAGAAAGGGAACTTGCATTTCTTGGTCCTTTTCAATTTCTCATGTCTCAGGCTCACCATCACCCTCAGAACTGCTGTCTTGGAAACGTGAATCCTCTTGCCATGCGACTTTTGCCGACTTGATGGTTCCAAGTCCACAAGACTCTGCAATAACAGCACCAAAAATAGAAACAAAGGCAAAACCAGATTATTCCTCCACTTGTCAGGAAAAATTCCTCCTTTCAAGACAAATACTTACAGTGGAGAAGAGAGATTTAGGAAGGACAGAATCTGCTCCTGCCTGATTTCCTGAGCTACATCTCTGCTCCAGGATTTTCCAGTTTGTTCTAGGGATCGCTTCTGTATTCTTAAACATTTATCATTGCATTCAGAAGACACTGAATACCTTCTGAATTCAGCACAAGTGTGGGAGGCTCGTTGCTTTGTCTTGTGGCATTGGGGTTTTTTTAATATTTTGGATAACTTCACACGGCTTCTCTTCTCTCCTTCAGGACTGTGACTCCATTTAATGTTGTTTCATCTTCTTTTCATAAGGCCTCATTTTATCTACGGTTAGAACACCCCAATGATCACGTGTCATTCACTTTCCTTTTCCTAAAGGTCCAAGAATAGAATTCAGTAACAAAGAGAATGTCCATGGATCTTGGGGTCAACTCCCGGATTTTGCTCCTCCCTCTACATTAACACACATTTCCTTGAAAATCGTGTTGGGTTCTATGAAACTTGATATGACTGGTGTATCCCCTTTCTCCCTGCTTGAGAAATTCAGGGCATGACAACAAGCTTTCTCACCACTCAGCAAAAACCCCAATGCCTTCTCAAAGCATGCCTTTCAGAACGCCTGAGATGCAAGCATGAGCTACCTCTCGTTAATCCACCACAGCCTTGGCAAGCAGAAATGAAGATCAAAATGCTTCTGCCTACTTACTGACTTCTGCTGCTGAAAATCCCCTGCATCCTGACCTTCTTTACACCCTATTGCTCTACAGTGCCTGCCAGAAGCTCTTCCTTAGAAATGGCACTCTTAGAAGGGTTCTGCTGTTACCTCCTTTGATGCCCAACCCCTCTGTGTCTCCAAAGAAGGGAAACTTGAAAGCACTCGACTCCTGAGCTGCGTCGTTCTCAGGCAAAGGTCCCAAATGGTCGTCTGGGGCAGAGTCCTGCGCATCCTCTTTGTCCCAGGGTATTTCCACAGTCTTTTCTGGTTTGTTCTTTCAAGGTCCAAGCAAGTCTTTTAAATCAGCAGCAATAGAGTAATCGATTTCTTCAGGCGCTTGAGGTTGTGTGTCACTCTCTTCTCTCTTCTTCCTTTTGGCTTTACTGAAATGAGATTGTTCAAAGATAGCAACACAGCACACGTCCTTTTCCAAGACAGCTTCCCTAAGAGCCACCTTGCTCTGAATGTTTCCCTAACCATACCCTGTCCAAGCTGTCACGATCCGCTTGTTGCAGGGTGTCGTGATGGCTCTTTTCACCAATCCCAAAAGTGCAAAAAGGCAAACAACAAGGGACTATCAGTTAATCACAACAAATGCACCTTTATTAAGGGCCAAAACAGTAAATGGGATAGTGGGGATCTGAAAGAAGGTCAAAGAATAGAGAGAGAGAGAGGGAGAGAGAGAGAAGAGGGGGATGGGAATAGCTACAAGCACAGGCGAGATCCTCAGTGGTCCAGACGATGGGGATCCGTCTTGTCGTGTCGGGGAAGTCTTCGAAGTTCTGGTCAACTCAGGGGTCCAGTTATAGTCCACAGAGGAAAGAGGGGGGAGCATGCAGGACAATGAGAGGCCCTTGTGATTGCTGCGGGGGAACAGGCGAGTCCACCGAAACCACCAAAGCAAGGCAAACACAATGGAGAATAAGTCCACTGGAATTACTGAAGGGAAACAGGTCATGTCGTTAGTGGTCAGACCACCGTTTTGCCCCCTGCCTGTAGTAGGGGTCTCAGTCTCAGTCCTTGGGAGGAGGGTCCTCAATCTTTGTCTGTCACGGTGGTAATGAGGCAGATGAGGGGTCTTCAATGAAGGACCACGGGAGTCACCCCAAAAGTTCATTTGGCGTAAGAACGGAGATTTGTAGCAGGTCGCGCGTCAGGCTGTCCCGTGCTGGGTCCATGCCAGGTCCTTGCCAAGTCCTTGCCAAGTCCTCGCCAGGCCTTGTTCAGAACAGCTAACGTAAAGGTACAGCAGCTGCACCTGCACTGCTGCTCTCTGCAAGCCGGAACTGCAGTGGGGGAAGGGGCTTCTCCTCGTGGCAATCGGTAGGCAAATGTGGGGGCTTCAGATGGCCTCTTGCACAAGCCCATCAAGGAGTGGCTCACTTTCAAGAGTAAGCAGTGGGGAAACACCTGAGGTTGGAGTCTAAAGGCAAGAACAAGAGTCCTTTTTAATTAGCCACATCATTTAAGTGACTTTTCACTTAATACATGGTAAGACAGAAATCAAGGTATTTAGCATAAGACTACTTTCCTGCCAGTCGAAAAGCCAAGAGCTACTATGGTTTTCTCACAGACCTGCAAATCTCAAGGACCCTGTACTGACCGATCTCACCTTCACTTCCGGCAGCGAGCGGATGGACTAGAAAGAAAAGATGACACTACGTGCTGCTGTTGGAGGCCCCAGTTGAGGCCCGACGCCGCTGGCGGGAGCGGCTGCTCCTGTGGGACATCCCTGACGGTGTCCCCCTGTGCCTGGGCCTCTCAGCCCTTGCTGCTGTCCTCCTGCTCCTGTCCTGGCGACTCCTGGACCGGACAGGTTGATTCGAGGCCCGGCGCTGCAGGCGGGAGCGGCTGCATCTGGGGGATGTCCCTGAGGAAGTCTCCCTTTGCCTGGGCCTCTCAGTCCTTGGTCTTGTCCTGCTGCTCCTGTCACGGCGACTCCTGGAGCGGCCAGGTGGACTCTGGGCCTGACCGTGCTGGTGGGAGCGGCTGCATCTGGGGGATGTCCATGAGGAAGTCTCCCTTTGCCTGGGCCTCTCAGTCCTTGGTCTTGTCCTGCTGCTCCTGTCACGGCGACTCCTGGAGCGGCCAGGTGGACTCTGGGCCTGACCTTGCTGGTGGGAGCGGCTGCATCTGGGGGATGTCCCTGACGAAGTCTCCCTTTGCCTGGGCCTCTCAGCGCTTGATGTTGTCCTGTGGCTCCTGTCCCGGCGACTCCTGGGCCGGGCAGGTGGACTTAGGGCCTGACCTTGCTGGCGGGTGCGGCTGCGTCTGGGGGATGCCTGTGACGATGTCTGCCTTTGCCTGGGCCTCTCAGTCCTTGTGGTTGTCCTGCTGCTCCTGTCACGGCGACTCCTGGAGCAGACAGGTGGACTTAGGGCCTGACCTTGCTGGCGG
Organism: Anomalospiza imberbis; assembly: GCF_031753505.1. Lineage (NCBI taxonomy): Eukaryota > Metazoa > Chordata > Aves > Passeriformes > Viduidae > Anomalospiza > Anomalospiza imberbis. The sequence continues at coordinate 60,019 of NW_027100012.1, forward strand.
GTGCGGCTGTGTCTGGGGGATGCCCGTGAAGGTGTCTCCCTTCGCCTGGGCCTCTCAGTCTTTGTCATTGTCCTGTTGCTTCTGTCACGGCGACTCCTCGATCGGACGGGTCCATCTGGGGCCCGACCTTGCTGGCGAGAGCGGGTTCGGCCTCGGCCGGGCCCTGCACGTCTGGAATGGACCCTGTCCTCAGAGTCAGGGGAGCTGCTGTACGTTGAACTTGATGTGCTGAGGCTGCTGGTGTCCAGTGAGGAAGACGGCAGAGACTGCTGCCATGCTGTGTGTCGGTAGCTTCTGCGGCCGCTGGTCTCTGCAGGTGAAGACCGGGGATCCAGCCCCGATGGCACCGGGGTGCGGGAGCTGGGGCTGATGGCCTCAGATTCTGAGGAGCCATGAGCAGGCTCCAGTCCGGACTGTCTGCTCCGGCTGGGGCCCCTGAGCTCTGACTCATGCCTGAAAGCTGTAAGGCCAAGCAGGAATGTCAAAGACCACCCAGGCCCGAGGCAAGCCAGGCCAGAGCAGAACCCCCAGCCCTTCAGGAGCAGAGGGGCTCTGCCAAGCCCAGCCTGGGCACTGTCCCCAGCCCAGGGGCACCGGCTGCTTTGCCTCATACCCGTTCCGAGACCAGCACAGCCGTCACACTCCCAGCTCTCTATGCGGTTTCTCAGGCCAGAGCAGCGCCTGTGGGTGCCCTCAGCAGCGCAGGAGGAGCACAGCAGCAGTTCCCAGGGCCTGGGGAGGCAAAGGGGCTCATGGACAACGTGTCCACAGCACAGGATTGTCCAGACAAGTTATTCTGATTCTTTCCCCTTTGAGCCCTTGAAGTGACACATGTACCCTGCAGAGCCTCAGGTGCAGCTCCCCAACTTACCCCTCTTCCTCTGCCTCCTCCCTGCCTCCCGGGTAAAGGCAATCCCTGGCATTGCACCTGCTGTGCCTCTCTCCTAGATCCGCGAAGGCATCGTTGTCCTCCCACGTTGGCTCTCTGATGCAGAAAGGAAAAGCTGATGAGTTTCTGATGTCCTGCCCTCATGGAGGTACAGGTTGTCCCCGCTCTTTCTCCAGTGCTTTTCCAAGTCCCGCGTGAAGCTGAAGCCCAGACTCACGGGGCAGAGCAGGGCCAGGACTGCTGGGGCAGGGCCTGGCACAGCACAGCACTTGCACCTCCTGTCCTGTGAGCCAGGCAGAAGGACACCAACCTGAAGGGAATTCGGATCCCCACGATGAACATTTGTGTAAGAAATTGTTCAGTGTCCCTGCACAGGGGGCAGTGGAGGCATAAAAGACCAGCGCTCATGGCCTGTCCCTGCAGGGCAAACAGAAGCAGGGTGAGCAAGGCCCTGGTGCTGCTGAGCACCTGCTGTGCCCCGGGGCTGAGGGGATGGCTCCTACCTGGATGCAGTCCCTGTGGAACCAGGCCCTTTTGCACGCTGGGCACACCAGGGTTCTGAAGGTGTTTCTATCCTCCACAGGCTCCATGCAGATGGGGCAATCGGTGCCCGGCTCTGCAGTCGCCTCCATGTCCTGCTCTGGACGGTGCTCAGGGCAGTAGGTGCTGAGGGAAAATGGGTGGGCAAAGTGAGCAATGTTGGATCTTCTCCCAGGGGCGACCAGGAGTGGGGAGGAGGGGCACCTGTACTCTGGAATATACTGTGTGACGCAGCCGCCCTCCTTGGCACAGGGCAGGTGGAACCATCTGCCACAGTCCTCCTTGCAACACATGATGGTTGCCCCGCTCTGGCCACAGACGCAGCAGCGCTGGAAAGAGCCAAGCAGCCCCATCAGCAGCAGCCTCGGGGCCTCCCCTGGCAGCCCCACGGCTCCGGGCAGGGCCTAGCATGTGGCCACTGCTGGGTCTCAGACCACAGAGCCGACGGGTGGAGGAGACTCCGCTGCCAGAGCCTCTGTGCAGCTGCTGGGAGCCAGACTTTGGCCCACAGGCGGCCGGAAGGGCAGGCCTTTCATTCCAAGTGTCTGGGCTCAGCTCTGGCAAACCTCGCCTGGCACAAATCTCCCTGCTCTTGTCAGGCTCTCACCTTTTGTGCCGCCCGCCAGACTGCAATTTGGATATCTCTAGGAAGAAATCCCATGAGTCCAACACGCTCGTTCTTCTGACGAGAAAGTAGAGTGGCAAAGAACTGCAGCAAAGGGGATGAGCAGATGAGGAGAGAGAGGCAGGAATTGCCCATTGCAATGGTGGAAGGAGCACCCAGAGCCACTCACCAGGCAGAACACGTGGGCACAGAGCCCATACTTCTCCAGTTTGTCACCGCACATGTCCGGGTCAGCCTCTGCACGTCGACACAGCATGCAGGCTGCAGGGGACAGAGCCAATGGCAGCGGGCACGAGCACCTCTGCGGGGCGCTTTGGCTGCAGCAGCATCGGCCCCAGGGGCTGCTCTCTCCCTGCCTGCCTGCCTTCCTGCCTGGCTGATGGGCAGGGCTGGAGGCCTTGGAGAGCAGGGGCCATTGCGGGCACGGGTGTCCCAAGAGCTGCCCCCTGGCCCAGCTGGGCCCCACTTGGGGAGGAAGGAGGCTCCCAGCCACGGCATGGCTGAGCGGCTCCTGCCTCCCCCTGCCTCTGCTCTGGGCCCTGCGCCGCCTGCCGCAAGCGTTCCTGGGCCAGGCTGTGGGAGGTTGGCATTGCCCTCACCTGGCTCCCTGGCTCCAGGGCCCTCCTGCTTGCTGTAAGTCATGGCAGCTCTCAGCGCTGAGCCCCTGTCCAGAAAGGCCACAGTCTCCTCCAGGTGCTGGTCCTCTCTCTCTGTGGGAGAAAGAGGAGTGTGAGGAGTTTGCCGAACAGGCCCAGAGCCACGAGGGCACTGCTCCCTGCTCAGCCCTGCGTGAGCCCTGCTCCTGTCCGCCTTCTGCTCCCGTCGTCGCCTGGAGGAAGACCGCAGTCTGCTCTGGTTGTTCCTCTGCTGATTCTGGGAAGGGAGAGGCAGGTGAGCCTGCAGCACAGGCCCAGATCCCGAGGTGTGGGGTGCCTCTGGTCCCTGGGCAGCAGCGACCCTGCCCTGCCTTCTCCTCCCGTTGTCAGGTCGCACTGACACACGGCCTGAGCCCAGCCTTGCCTTTTGAAGCCTTGGTCGCACGGGTCACAATGGCCAGGCTGACATCAGCATCGTGCAGCCAAAATTGGACAACCATGGCCTCGGGTCCCTGGCAACCACTTGAGGCGGCCCCCTTGGGAACCCAGGTTCTGAGATGGGTGCGAAGGTTTGGTCAGGCGGGAGCCAGGCAGGGACTCCTGCAGCAAGTGCAGGCTCAAATGCCAGGCCCCAAGGCAACCATCGGGCACTGCTCTGCTGCTGCTCCTGGTGCTGCTCCTGAAAATTTCACACAGACACAGAGCTACCTGCTCTGTCTCAGCCCTGTTCAGCACTGGACAGCAGGGCACAGTAAAATGTTGTCTTGGGTGTTATGGACAAACAAACAAACAAACAAAAAAAATTAACCTTTGAGGAACCTAGTTAAAAATGGTGGGATGTTGATACAAAGGTAAATGTTGTTAATACACGTTAAATGTTGTTAATTCAAGTAACAAATTCTGATTAGTTGTATTAAAACCCAGTACTGTTGCTGATGTATAGAGGGGGAGTGGAACCGGGGAGGAGATGGGGTGCCAATCTTTGTGGAGGGGCAGAGAAACTTTCAGGAGTATTGCATCATAGAACACAACCACAACTTAAATCAAGATTGGTGGAGAGACCAAGCAATGGGAGGAGAGAATTCCACAATGATTGGCCAAGACTGCAGCAACTGATAAGGCAATGGGCAAGGGAGAAATAGACCTATCACAGCACGGATCCTGAGCGCCCCAAGCAGGAGGCGAGAGAGAGACTTTAAAAGGCCTGGGGTGCCGAACTCCCGGGTCTTTCCTCAGAGCGGAGTAGGTTTCCCTGGAAACACACACCCCTAGGTTACAAGTACTAAGTTGTTGAAACAGTCTCCGGACTAGCCGGAGGCTTTTGCTTCCAGTTGTTCCTTTGGTAATAAACAGGCTTACTTTTTTTAATTAAATTGACTCCTTTTGGTTACTTTCAAGTTTCTTTCTAAGCTTGTTCCCAGCATTGGGTATATGATCAAATTATTCAAAGTCCTGCAAAGAATCACATTCAAAGCACACACAAAAAAAAAAAAAAAAAAAAACCAAAAAAAACCACAAAAACAAACAGAAAAAAAAAACAACAAAAACAAACCCTGCTACAAATATTGAATTGACAAAAAAAGCATATTCCTCTTCAGAAACACAGGCTAACACTTTGGGCCAATGCTTTTTCCTATTAGCTCTTTGAAAGGATTTCAAAAGTAACATTGGCAACTTCTTCAAGGAACAAACAGGAAATGCTTCTGACCTCTAAAAGTAGATTTCTTCATTGGCTTTCGCTTTCCTTTTGGAATCCTTACGCTTTGCCTGGCATTCCAGAAAATCATGAAAATCCAACGTAATATAGAGGGAGTTTCTGAATTCAGTGTTTTTCTCAAAGACTTTCTTTACATACGTACAAGAAACTGCTCCTGTAACATAAAGAGATGCAGTGGTTTCCCTGACTGGACGTCACAAGATGACACGATACACTCCTCTATACTAAAAAAACTTCTGTTGCCTGGTAATTAGAAAGCTTCAAGATCTTCTAGAGGCTTTCCCCTGTGCAACTTCACTAGGTCCCTCTCTGCTCAACTCTCAAGCCTGTCCAGGTCTCACTGAAAGGCAGCAGCACAGCCGTGTGGTTCACCAGCCCCTGCTCTCGCTTCTGTCCCATCAGCAAACGTGCTGAGGGAGCGCTCCGTCTCTTCTGCCAGGTCACTGGGGAATAAGGCAAACAAGACTGGCCCCAGCACGGCCCCCTGAGCTCGCAGCTATCTGAGTTTGGAGCTCCACTGCCCGCTTCTCTACGCCACTGTCCCTGAGCTGCCCCATGAGCGTGATACGGGAGGCCGGGACAAAGCCTTGCTGAAGTCCCGGCTGACAACAGCCACTGCTCTCCCCTCACAAACCCAGCCAGTCAGTGCAGCAGAGGTGGCTATGGGATTGCCCAAGCATGGTTTTCTGTCGCTGTAGAGATGGACACAAGACATACACATACACCTGTGCAGTGACAACAATGGCTTCTTCTTTATTACAAGTTGTTCTCAAGTTTTATACCCCTAAAAAAGTGTGATCCTAAGGCCCTAGTTACATCAAAACAGCTCCTTCTATTCAATGGACAAAGCAATAGCTTATTGTATTTTATTGGTACAAAGCATTTAACGTCAATAATTCATTGGCAAGAGTTTACCACAAATTCTTAAGGCACGTCCACTGCTGACTAAGGCACGTATCCTCTAACTACAAGGAGCCCTGATGTGTTTTTCAGTTTCCACGCTAACGGCCTTGCTTGCTTCCTTGCCATGGATAAACCTGTATCTTATTAATTTCTTCTTCTGCAAACTCAGTTGTTTGCCCTGCAAAACAGCTGCTAAACCCATCCAGTTTTCCCTTCCTGTTATTCCACACGCTTAGAGATGACATCCAAGAGGAGATATTCTGCCACCTTTCTGGGGACGGAGCTGAGGCTGATGGGCCTGCAGTTTCCTGGCTCCTTCTTAGTGCCCTTTTGGAAGACTGGAGAGATGCTGGCTTTCCTCCACTGCTCACGCCTCTCTCTGGGGCTATCACCTTCCCTGACCCGCTAGCAGAGCGCCCTGTGCCAGAGGCAGGAGCAGAGACTTCCCTTGGCCCCAAAAGGCAAGGCTGGGCTCAGGCCGTGTGTCAGTGCCACCTGACAACGAGAGGAGAAGGCAGGGCAGGGTCGCTGCTGCCCAGGGACCAGAGGCACCCCACACCTCGAGATCTGGGCCTGTGCTGCAGGCTCACCTGCCTCTCCCTTCCCAGAATCAGCAGAGGAACAACCAGAGCAGACTGCGGTCTTCCTCCAGGCGACAACGGGAGCAGAAGGCGGACAGGAGCAGGGCTCACGCAGGGCTGAGCAGGGAGCAGTGCCCTCGTGGCTCTGGGCCTGTTCGGCAAACTCCCCACACTCCTCTTTCTCCCACAGAGAGAGAGGACCAGCACCTGGAGGAGACTGTGGCCTTCTGGACAGGGACTCAGCGCTGAGAGCTGCCATGTCTTACAGCAAGCAGGAGGGCCCTGGAGCCAGGGAGCCAGGTGAGGGCAATGCCAACCTCCCACAGCCTGGCCCAGGAACGCTTGCGGCAGGCGGCGCAGGGCCCAGAGCAGAGGCAGGGGGAGGCAGGAGCCGCTCAGCCATGCCGTGGCTGGGAGCCTCCTTCCTCCCCAAGTGGGGCCCAGCTGGGCCAGGGGGCAGCTCTTGGGACACCTGTGCCCGCAATGGCCCCTGCTCTCCAAGGCCTCCAGCCCTGCCCATCAGCCAGGCAGGAAGGCAGGCAGGCAGGGAGAGAGCAGCCCCTGGGGCCGATGCTGCTGCAGCCAAAGCGCCCCGCAGAGGTGCTCGTGCCCGCTGCCATTCTCTCTGTCCCCTGCAGCCTGCATGCTGTGTCGCCGTGCAGAGGCTGACCCGGACACGTGCTTCCCCAGGCACTGGCAACAGCTCCTGTGCTGCCCAGGGCACCCACGGGCACTGCCAGGGCCTCACACCAACCCGAACCAGCTGGGGTGTGACAGCTCTGCTGCTCTGGGCACGGCTCTCGGGCAAAGCAGCCGCGTGTCCCTGGGCTGGGAGCAGTGCCCAGGTCGGGCTTGGCAGAGCCTGTCCGCTCCTGGAGGGCTGGCGGCACTGCTCTGGTCCGGCCTGGCCCGGCCCGGGTCTGGGGGGCCTTTGACATTCCTGCTTGCCCTTACAGCCGCCAGGGATCAGCCGGAGCTCAATGGCCCCAGCCTGGCCGGACAGTCAGGACTGGAGCCTTCCCGTGGCTCCCCAGCACCCAAGACCATCAGCTCCAGCTGGGAAACACTGCCTAACAGGGTTTGTCAATATTTTCTCCTGTTAGATCATTGAAGGGATTTTGAAAGTGACGTTGTTTGGCAACTTCTTCAAGGAACAGAAGTGGTGCGCTTCTAATCAGTAAAAGGTTTCTTGGTTTCCTTGGACTTTCAGTCTGGTATCCTTATGCTTCCTCCGGCGTTCCGGAAAATAATGAAAATCTAACAAATTCTTGGGAGAAGGTTCTGAATCCACTAGTAGGAGAAGTCTCTAAATTCACTCTTTCTCTTAAATACATTCTTTACATATAGTTAAGTAGCTGTTCCTGTAACAGACAAAAATGCCGTGGTTTACCCGACTGGAGAACACCACAGGATGTTATACACACCGGCACACTAAAACACTTTTGTTCCCGGGGAGTTACAAAGTTGCAGGCTCTTCTCGAGGACCTGAATTAATTCTGCATGCCCCTTCATACCCGCATTCCCTCCCCATGCTCAGCTTTCACCTAGAGTTCCCGGGGAACGGATCTTACATACTCACCTCAAGCAATAATCTACGTCTGTCTTCCCAACCCTCTTTTTCTTCACTGAGCTCTGCAGATCTGCAAAATAACTTTGGGCCCTCTGCACAAAAGAAAGAACCAATTAATAGGCTTAAACACTTCTGATTGTGCTGCTGCTTCTAACAGTCATGGACAACACAGCAATCGTGTTCTCCAGAAGTCAATTCTTCACATCCTCCCTGTTCTCTTGCCCCCCCACCAGACGCTGGCTCCAACAGAAATGTTCCCTACTGCAGCCTGGTGTACGAAGAACCATGAAAGGCAGCAGCAGCAGTTTTCCTCAACATGCTGCAATCGAAATTGCAGTGAAATAGCAGCTGTTTCATTAGAAGCTCAGCACCAAGACCGCACCTCTTCCCCCAGAACTGAGGCCTGCGAAGGACTGAGCTCCCCATCGTAACACACCCTGTAAATCAGACGGGCTGGAAGATTGCTGGGCACTAACTGGATGAACACAGCAATACATTTCAGCAGCGGTATCGAATCAGTCTCGAGAAAGGCACATCATTTCAGCCTGTCTTACGACTCTGTTCTACAAAACATGTAACAAGCAATTGTTTTGCTGGCCTTTGCAACTTTGGGGGACTCTGTAGGTTTCCTTTGGTTGTTGTTTTCTTTGTTTCTAAATTCAAAATTCACTGGATTCGGGAGAGAAAACCCCAGATTCATCAGGACCAAGAAGCACAGGGACATATGTGGCTGACAAGAACACTCAACATTCCTAATGGTAACACCAGAAAGGCAGGAAAAAGTGAAAGATGATATAAATACCTGAAAGGATCCAAACTATCTAGGTAAACTGTCAAGTGGCTAATGTTTTGGTAAGCTCTAAAAGTCCAGATTCCTATTAGGCAATTATCTGAAAGAAAAGAAAGCCAGAAATCTGCTTGGCCTTTATTTTACCAGGACTTTCTCACGGGATTCTACCACAACTTTGGCCGCAAGTAAGGATGCCAAATTTTGACTAGAAAACATTCATAAGCAGGCAGCATTTTTTTCCTCCTCACGGAATTCCAGGAACAGTTAAAAAAAAATACAGAAGGGGGCGAAGAACTTCCGTCGTACCTCTCAGGCGTTCATCATCTTTGGAGAAGAAGAAAACTCTAGCCCTTTCTGTGCGTGGTAAAGAAAGAAACCTAGACAAGTACAAAGGGATTTTAGCATCCTAAATTGTACTATCAAATTCCATGAACACAAGTTAAAACTGTAGCGCTTCAGAGAAATGGTGACCGTTGAAAAGCTTTATTCCCTAGTAACCAAAGAGAGCCATCTATAAAAAAAATCCCAAATCACTTCTTGAAAGAAATCTGACTGTGTCTTTGGCTTTTGGCCAAACTCAGTTTGGAGTTGGTCCAACCAAAAGGACCAAGTTAATTTCTTGTGCTCAACGTCTCTCTTCTCATATTCAACTTCACATCAAATGGGCTGCTGGCAATTTTGACTCTGGGCAGCCCAAATGGTTTTCCAAGATGACTTTCATTGCTCAGAGGTGTGCAATGTCAGCTTCCCATTTCCCGAGTGCTGCTCTTAACATTCCCACAGCATCCAACTACTACAGCCAAGTAGACAACAAATAGAAAGGGAACTTGCATTTCTTGGTCCTTTTCAATTTCTCACGTCTCAGGCTCACCATCACCCTCAGAACTGCTGTCTTGAAAACGTGAATCCTCTTGCCATGCGACTTTTGCCGACTTGATGGTTCCAAGTCCGCAAGACTCTGCAATAACTGCACCAAAAATAGAAACAAAGGCAAAACCAGATTATTCCTCCACTTGTCAGGAAAAATTCCTCCTTTCAAGACAAATACTTACAGTGGAGAAGAGAGATTTAGGAAGGACAGAATCTGCTCCTGCCTGATTTCCTGAGCTACATCTCTGCTCCAGGATTTTCCAGTTTGTTCTAGGGATCGCTTCTGTATTCTTAAACATTTATCATTGCATTCAGAAGACACTGAATACCTTCTGAATTCAGCACAAGTGTGGGAGGCTTGTTGCTTTGTCTTGTGGCATTGGGGTTTTTTTAATATTTTGGATAACTTCACACGGCTTCTCTTCTCTCCTTCAGGACTGTGACTCCATTTAATGTTGTTTCATCTTCTTTTCATAAGGCCTCATTTTATCTACGGTTAGAACACCCCAATGATCACGTGTCATTCACTTTCCTTTTCCTAAAGGTCCAAGAATAGAATTCAGTAACAAAGAGAATGTCCATGGATCTTGGGGTCAACTCCCGGATTTTGCTCCTCCCTCTACATTAACACACATTTCCTTGAAAATCGTGTTGGGTTCTATGAAACTTGATATGACTGGTGTATCCCCTTTCTCCCTGCTTGAGAAATTCAGGGCATGACAACAAGCTTTCTCACCACTCAGCAAAAACCCCAATGCCTTCTCAAAGCATGCCTTTCAGAACGCCTGAGATGCAAGCACGAGCTACCTCTCGTTAATCCACCACAGCCTTGGCAAGCAGAAATGAAGATCAAAATGCTTCTGCCTACTTACTGACTTCTGCTGCTGAAAATCCCCTGCATCCTGACCTTCTTTACACCCTATTGCTCTACAGTGCCTGCCAGAAGCTCTTCCTTAGAAATGGCACTCTTAGAAGGGTTCTGCTGTTACCTCCTTTGATGCCCAACCCCTCTGTGTCTCCAAAGAAGGGAAACTTGAAAGCACTCGACTCCTGAGCTGCGTCGTTCTCAGGCAAAGGTCCCAAATGGTCATCTGGGGCAGAGTCCTGCACATCCTCTTTGTCCCAGGGTATTTCCACAGTCTTTTCTGGTTTGTTCTTTCAAGGTCCAAGCAAGTCTTTTAAATCAGCAGCAATAGAGTAATCGATTTCTTCAGGCGCTTGAGGTTGTGTGTCACTCTCTTCTCTCTTCTTCCTTTTGGCTTTACTGAAATGAGATTGTTCAAGGATAGCAACACAGCACACGTCCTTTTCCAAGACAGCTTCCCTAAGAGCCACCTTGCTCTGAATGTTTCCCTAACCATACCCTGTCCAAGCTGTCACGATCCGCTTGTTGCGGGGTGTCGTGATGGCTCTTTTCACCAATCCCAAAAGTGCAAAAAGGCAAACAACAAGGGACTATCAGTTAATCACAACAAATGCACCTTTATTAAGGGCCAAAACAGTAAATGGGATAGTGGGGATCTGAAAGAAGGTCAAAGAATAGAGAGAGAGAGAGGGAGAGAGAGAGAAGAGGGGGATGGGAATAGCTACAAGCACAGGCGAGATCCTCAGTGGTCCAGACGATGGGGATCCGTCTTGTCGTGTCGGGGAAGTCTTCGAAGTTCTGGTCAACTCAGGGGTCCAGTTATAGTCCACAGAGGAAAGAGGGGGGAGCATGCAGGACAATGAGAGGCCCTTGTGATTGCTGCGGGGGAACAGGCGAGTCCACCGAAACCACCAAAGCAAGGCAAACACAATGGAGAATAAGTCCACTGGAATTACTGAAGGGAAACAGGTCATGTCGTTAGTGGTCAGACCACCGTTTTGCCCCCTGCCTGTAGTAGGGGTCTCAGTCTCAGTCCTTGGGAGGAGGGTCCTCAATCTTTGTCTGTCACGGTGGTAATGAGGCAGATGAGGGGTCTTCAATGAAGGACCACGGGAGTCACCCCAAAAGTTCATTTGGCGTAAGAACGGAGATTTGTAGCAGGTCGCGCGTCAGGCTGTCCCGTGCTGGGTCCATGCCAGGTCCTTGCCAAGTCCTTGCCAAGTCCTCGCCAGGCCTTGTTCAGAACAGCTAACGTAAAGGTACAGCAGCTGCACCTGCACTGCTGCTCTCTGCAAGCCGGAACTGCAGTGGGGGAAGGGGCTTCTCCTCGTGGCAATCGGTAGGCAAATGTGGGGGCTTCAGATGGCCTCTTGCACAAGCCCATCAAGGAGTGGCTCACTTTCAAGAGTAAGCAGTGGGGAAACACCTGAGGTTGGAGTCTAAAGGCAAGAACAAGAGTCCTTTTTAATTAGCCACATCATTTAAGTGACTTTTCACTTAATACATGGTAAGACAGAAATCAAGGTATTTAGCATAAGACTACTTTCCTGCCAGTCGAAAAGCCAAGAGCTACTATGGTTTTCTCACAGACCTGCAAATCTCAAGGACCCTGTACTGACCGATCTCACCTTCACTTCCGGCAGCGAGCGGATGGACTAGAAAGAAAAGATGACACTACGTGCTGCTGTTGGAGGCCCCAGTTGAGGCCCGACGCCGCTGGCGGGAGCGGCTGCTCCTGTGGGACATCCCTGACGGTGTCCCCCTGTGCCTGGGCCTCTCAGCCCTTGCTGCTGTCCTCCTGCTCCTGTCCTGGCGACTCCTGGACCGGACAGGTTGATTCGAGGCCCGGCGCTGCAGGCGGGAGCGGCTGCATCTGGGGGATGTCCCTGAGGAAGTCTCCCTTTGCCTGGGCCTCTCAGTCCTTGGTCTTGTCCTGCTGCTCCTGTCACGGCGACTCCTGGAGCGGCCAGGTGGACTCTGGGCCTGACCGTGCTGGTGGGAGCGGCTGCATCTGGGGGATGTCCATGAGGAAGTCTCCCTTTGCCTGGGCCTCTCAGTCCTTGGTCTTGTCCTGCTGCTCCTGTCACGGCGACTCCTGGAGCGGCCAGGTGGACTCTGGGCCTGACCTTGCTGGTGGGAGCGGCTGCATCTGGGGGATGTCCCTGACGAAGTCTCCCTTTGCCTGGGCCTCTCAGCGCTTGATGTTGTCCTGTGGCTCCTGTCCCGGCGACTCCTGGGCCGGGCAGGTGGACTTAGGGCCTGACCTTGCTGGCGGGTGCGGCTGCGTCTGGGGGATGCCTGTGACGATGTCTGCCTTTGCCTGGGCCTCTCAGTCCTTGTGGTTGTCCTGCTGCTCCTGTCACGGCGACTCCTGGAGCAGACAGGTGGACTTAGGGCCTGACCTTGCTGGCGGGTGCGGCTGTGTCTGGGGGATGCCCGTGAAGGTGTCTCCCTTCGCCTGGGCCTCTCAGTCTTTGTCATTGTCCTGTTGCTTCTGTCACGGCGACTCCTCGATCGGACGGGTCCATCTGGGGCCCGACCTTGCTGGCGAGAGCGGGTTCGGCCTCGGCCGGGCCCTGCACGTCTGGAATGGACCCTGTCCTCAGAGTCAGGGGAGCTGCTGTACGTTGAACTTGATGTGCTGAGGCTGCTGGTGTCCAGTGAGGAAGACGGCAGAGACTGCTGCCATGCTGTGTGTCGGTAGCTTCTGCGGCCGCTGGTCTCTGCAGGTGAAGACCGGGGATCCAGCCCCGATGGCACCGGGGTGCGGGAGCTGGGGCTGATGGCCTCAGATTCTGAGGAGCCATGAGCAGGCTCCAGTCCGGACTGTCTGCTCCGGCTGGGGCCCCTGAGCTCTGACTCATCCCTGAAAGCTGTAAGGCCAAGCAGGAATGTCAAAGACCACCCAGGCCCGAGGCAAGCCAGGCCAGAGCAGAACCCCCAGCCCTTCAGGAGCAGAGGGGCTCTGCCAAGCCCAGCCTGGGCACTGTCCCCAGCCCAGGGGCACCGGCTGCTTTGCCTCATACCCGTTCCGAGACCAGCACAGCCGTCACACTCCCAGCTCTCTATGCGGTTTCTCAGGCCAGAGCAGCGCCTGTGGGTGCCCTCAGCAGCGCAGGAGGAGCACAGCAGCAGTTCCCAGGGCCTGGGGAGGCAAAGGGGCTCATGGACAACGTGTCCACAGCACAGGATTGTCCAGACAAGTTATTCTGATTCTTTCCCCTTTGAGCCCTTGAAGTGACACATGTACCCTGCAGAGCCTCAGGTGCAGCTCCCCAACTTACCCCTCTTCCTCTGCCTCCTCCCTGCCTCCCGGGTAAAGGCAATCCCTGGCATTGCACCTGCTGTGCCTCTCTCCTAGATCCGCGAAGGCATCGTTGTCCTCCCACGTTGGCTCTCTGATGCAGAAAGGAAAAGCTGATGAGTTTCTGATGTCCTGCCCTCATGGAGGTACAGGTTGTCCCCGCTCTTTCTCCAGTGCTTTTCCAAGTCCCGCGTGAAGCTGAAGCCCAGACTCACGGGGCAGAGCAGGGCCAGGACTGCTGGGGCAGGGCCTGGCACAGCACAGCACTTGCACCTCCTGTCCTGTGAGCCAGGCAGAAGGACACCAACCTGAAGGGAATTCGGATCCCCACGATGAACATTTGTGTAAGAAATTGTTCAGTGTCCCTGCACAGGGGGCAGTGGAGGCATAAAAGACCAGCGCTCATGGCCTGTCCCTGCAGGGCAAACAGAAGCAGGGTGAGCAAGGCCCTGGTGCTGCTGAGCACCTGCTGTGCCCCGGGGCTGAGGGGATGGCTCCTACCTGGATGCAGTCCCTGTGGAACCAGGCCCTTTTGCACGCTGGGCACACCAGGGTTCTGAAGGTGTTTCTATCCTCCACAGGCTCCATGCAGATGGGGCAATCGGTGCCCGGCTCTGCAGTCGCCTCCATGTCCTGCTCTGGACGGTGCTCAGGGCAGTAGGTGCTGAGGGAAAATGGGTGGGCAAAGTGAGCAATGTTGGATCTTCTCCCAGGGGCGACCAGGAGTGGGGAGGAGGGGCACCTGTACTCTGGAATATACTGTGTGACGCAGCCGCCCTCCTTGGCACAGGGCAGGTGGAACCATCTGCCACAGTCCTCCTTGCAACACATGATGGTTGCCCCGCTCTGGCCACAGACGCAGCAGCGCTGGAAAGAGCCAAGCAGCCCCATCAGCAGCAGCCTCGGGGCCTCCCCTGGCAGCCCCACGGCTCCGGGCAGGGCCTAGCATGTGGCCACTGCTGGGTCTCAGACCACAGAGCCGACGGGTGGAGGAGACTCCGCTGCCAGAGCCTCTGTGCAGCTGCTGGGAGCCAGACTTTGGCCCACAGGCGGCCGGAAGGGCAGGCCTTTCATTCCAAGTGTCTGGGCTCAGCTCTGGCAAACCTCGCCTGGCACAAATCTCCCTGCTCTTGTCAGGCTCTCACCTTTTGTGCCGCCCGCCAGACTGCAATTTGGATATCTCTAGGAAGAAATCCCATGAGTCCAACACGCTCGTTCTTCTGACGAGAAAGTAGAGTGGCAAAGAACTGCAGCAAAGGGGATGAGCAGATGAGGAGAGAGAGGCAGGAATTGCCCATTGCAATGGTGGAAGGAGCACCCAGAGCCACTCACCAGGCAGAACACGTGGGCACAGAGCCCATACTTCTCCAGTTTGTCACCGCACATGTCCGGGTCAGCCTCTGCACGTCGACACAGCATGCAGGCTGCAGGGGACAGAGCCAATGGCAGCGGGCACGAGCACCTCTGCGGGGCGCTTTGGCTGCAGCAGCATCGGCCCCAGGGGCTGCTCTCTCCCTGCCTGCCTGCCTTCCTGCCTGGCTGATGGGCAGGGCTGGAGGCCTTGGAGAGCAGGGGCCATTGCGGGCACGGGTGTCCCAAGAGCTGCCCCCTGGCCCAGCTGGGCCCCACTTGGGGAGGAAGGAGGCTCCCAGCCACGGCATGGCTGAGCGGCTCCTGCCTCCCCCTGCCTCTGCTCTGGGCCCTGCGCCGCCTGCCGCAAGCGTTCCTGGGCCAGGCTGTGGGAGGTTGGCATTGCCCTCACCTGGCTCCCTGGCTCCAGGGCCCTCCTGCTTGCTGTAAGTCATGGCAGCTCTCAGCGCTGAGCCCCTGTCCAGAAAGGCCACAGTCTCCTCCAGGTGCTGGTCCTCTCTCTCTGTGGGAGAAAGAGGAGTGTGAGGAGTTTGCCGAACAGGCCCAGAGCCACGAGGGCACTGCTCCCTGCTCAGCCCTGCGTGAGCCCTGCTCCTGTCCGCCTTCTGCTCCCGTCGTCGCCTGGAGGAAGACCGCAGTCTGCTCTGGTTGTTCCTCTGCTGATTCTGGGAAGGGAGAGGCAGGTGAGCCTGCAGCACAGGCCCAGATCCCGAGGTGTGGGGTGCCTCTGGTCCCTGGGCAGCAGCGACCCTGCCCTGCCTTCTCCTCCCGTTGTCAGGTCGCACTGACACACGGCCTGAGCCCAGCCTTGCCTTTTGAAGCCTTGGTCGCACGGGTCACAATGGCCAGGCTGACATCAGCATCGTGCAGCCAAAATTGGACAACCATGGCCTCGGGTCCCTGGCAACCACTTGAGGCGGCCCCCTTGGGAACCCAGGTTCTGAGATGGGTGCGAAGGTTTGGTCAGGCGGGAGCCAGGCAGGGACTCCTGCAGCAAGTGCAGGCTCAAATGCCAGGCCCCAAGGCAACCATCGGGCACTGCTCTGCTGCTGCTCCTGGTGCTGCTCCTGAAAATTTCACACAGACACAGAGCTACCTGCTCTGTCTCAGCCCTGTTCAGCACTGGACAGCAGGGCACAGTAAAATGTTGTCTTGGGTGTTATGGACAAACAAACAAACAAACAAAAAAAATTAACCTTTGAGGAACCTAGTTAAAAATGGTGGGATGTTGATACAAAGGTAAATGTTGTTAATACACGTTAAATGTTGTTAATTCAAGTAACAAATTCTGATTAGTTGTATTAAAACCCAGTACTGTTGCTGATGTATAGAGGGGGAGTGGAACCGGGGAGGAGATGGGGTGCCAATCTTTGTGGAGGGGCAGAGAAACTTTCAGGAGTATTGCATCATAGAACACAACCACAACTTAAATCAAGATTGGTGGAGAGACCAAGCAATGGGAGGAGAGAATTCCACAATGATTGGCCAAGACTGCAGCAACTGATAAGGCAATGGGCAAGGGAGAAATAGACCTATCACAGCACGGATCCTGAGCGCCCCAAGCAGGAGGCGAGAGAGAGACTTTAAAAGGCCTGGGGTGCCGAACTCCCGGGTCTTTCCTCAGAGCGGAGTAGGTTTCCCTGGAAACACACACCCCTAGGTTACAAGTACTAAGTTGTTGAAACAGTCTCCGGACTAGCCGGAGGCTTTTGCTTCCAGTTGTTCCTTTGGTAATAAACAGGCTTACTTTTTTTAATTAAATTGACTCCTTTTGGTTACTTTCAAGTTTCTTTCTAAGCTTGTTCCCAGCATTGGGTATATGATCAAATTATTCAAAGTCCTGCAAAGAATCACATTCAAAGCACACACAAAAAAAAAAAAAAAAAAAAACCAAAAAAAACCACAAAAACAAACAGAAAAAAAAAACAACAAAAACAAACCCTGCTACAAATATTGAATTGACAAAAAAAGCATATTCCTCTTCAGAAACACAGGCTAACACTTTGGGCCAATGCTTTTTCCTATTAGCTCTTTGAAAGGATTTCAAAAGTAACATTGGCAACTTCTTCAAGGAACAAACAGGAAATGCTTCTGACCTCTAAAAGTAGATTTCTTCATTGGCTTTCGCTTTCCTTTTGGAATCCTTACGCTTTGCCTGGCATTCCAGAAAATCATGAAAATCCAACGTAATATAGAGGGAGTTTCTGAATTCAGTGTTTTTCTCAAAGACTTTCTTTACATACGTACAAGAAACTGCTCCTGTAACATAAAGAGATGCAGTGGTTTCCCTGACTGGACGTCACAAGATGACACGATACACTCCTCTATACTAAAAAAACTTCTGTTGCCTGGTAATTAGAAAGCTTCAAGATCTTCTAGAGGCTTTCCCCTGTGCAACTTCACTAGGTCCCTCTCTGCTCAACTCTCAAGCCTGTCCAGGTCTCACTGAAAGGCAGCAGCACAGCCGTGTGGTTCACCAGCCCCTGCTCTCGCTTCTGTCCCATCAGCAAACGTGCTGAGGGAGCGCTCCGTCTCTTCTGCCAGGTCACTGGGGAATAAGGCAAACAAGACTGGCCCCAGCACGGCCCCCTGAGCTCGCAGCTATCTGAGTTTGGAGCTCCACTGCCCGCTTCTCTACGCCACTGTCCCTGAGCTGCCCCATGAGCGTGATACGGGAGGCCGGGACAAAGCCTTGCTGAAGTCCCGGCTGACAACAGCCACTGCTCTCCCCTCACAAACCCAGCCAGTCAGTGCAGCAGAGGTGGCTATGGGATTGCCCAAGCATGGTTTTCTGTCGCTGTAGAGATGGACACAAGACATACACATACACCTGTGCAGTGACAACAATGGCTTCTTCTTTATTACAAGTTGTTCTCAAGTTTTATACCCCTAAAAAAGTGTGATCCTAAGGCCCTAGTTACATCAAAACAGCTCCTTCTATTCAATGGACAAAGCAATAGCTTATTGTATTTTATTGGTACAAAGCATTTAACGTCAATAATTCATTGGCAAGAGTTTACCACAAATTCTTAAGGCACGTCCACTGCTGACTAAGGCACGTATCCTCTAACTACAAGGAGCCCTGATGTGTTTTTCAGTTTCCACGCTAACGGCCTTGCTTGCTTCCTTGCCATGGATAAACCTGTATCTTATTAATTTCTTCTTCTGCAAACTCAGTTGTTTGCCCTGCAAAACAGCTGCTAAACCCATCCAGTTTTCCCTTCCTGTTATTCCACACGCTTAGAGATGACATCCAAGAGGAGATATTCTGCCACCTTTCTGGGGACGGAGCTGAGGCTGATGGGCCTGCAGTTTCCTGGCTCCTTCTTAGTGCCCTTTTGGAAGACTGGAGAGATGCTGGCTTTCCTCCACTGCTCACGCCTCTCTCTGGGGCTATCACCTTCCCTGACCCGCTAGCAGAGCGCCCTGTGCCAGAGGCAGGAGCAGAGACTTCCCTTGGCCCCAAAAGGCAAGGCTGGGCTCAGGCCGTGTGTCAGTGCCACCTGACAACGAGAGGAGAAGGCAGGGCAGGGTCGCTGCTGCCCAGGGACCAGAGGCACCCCACACCTCGAGATCTGGGCCTGTGCTGCAGGCTCACCTGCCTCTCCCTTCCCAGAATCAGCAGAGGAACAACCAGAGCAGACTGCGGTCTTCCTCCAGGCGACAACGGGAGCAGAAGGCGGACAGGAGCAGGGCTCACGCAGGGCTGAGCAGGGAGCAGTGCCCTCGTGGCTCTGGGCCTGTTCGGCAAACTCCCCACACTCCTCTTTCTCCCACAGAGAGAGAGGACCAGCACCTGGAGGAGACTGTGGCCTTCTGGACAGGGACTCAGCGCTGAGAGCTGCCATGTCTTACAGCAAGCAGGAGGGCCCTGGAGCCAGGGAGCCAGGTGAGGGCAATGCCAACCTCCCACAGCCTGGCCCAGGAACGCTTGCGGCAGGCGGCGCAGGGCCCAGAGCAGAGGCAGGGGGAGGCAGGAGCCGCTCAGCCATGCCGTGGCTGGGAGCCTCCTTCCTCCCCAAGTGGGGCCCAGCTGGGCCAGGGGGCAGCTCTTGGGACACCTGTGCCCGCAATGGCCCCTGCTCTCCAAGGCCTCCAGCCCTGCCCATCAGCCAGGCAGGAAGGCAGGCAGGCAGGGAGAGAGCAGCCCCTGGGGCCGATGCTGCTGCAGCCAAAGCGCCCCGCAGAGGTGCTCGTGCCCGCTGCCATTCTCTCTGTCCCCTGCAGCCTGCATGCTGTGTCGCCGTGCAGAGGCTGACCCGGACACGTGCTTCCCCAGGCACTGG
The DNA here is from genome assembly GCF_031753505.1 of Anomalospiza imberbis. Classification (NCBI taxonomy): domain Eukaryota; kingdom Metazoa; phylum Chordata; class Aves; order Passeriformes; family Viduidae; genus Anomalospiza; species Anomalospiza imberbis. The sequence goes on from NW_027100012.1 coordinate 78,926, forward strand.
CAACAGCTCCTGTGCTGCCCAGGGCACCCACGGGCACTGCCAGGGCCTCACACCAACCCGAACCAGCTGGGGTGTGACAGCTCTGCTGCTCTGGGCACGGCTCTCGGGCAAAGCAGCCGCGTGTCCCTGGGCTGGGAGCAGTGCCCAGGTCGGGCTTGGCAGAGCCTGTCCGCTCCTGGAGGGCTGGCGGCACTGCTCTGGTCCGGCCTGGCCCGGCCCGGGTCTGGGGGGCCTTTGACATTCCTGCTTGCCCTTACAGCCGCCAGGGATCAGCCGGAGCTCAATGGCCCCAGCCTGGCCGGACAGTCAGGACTGGAGCCTTCCCGTGGCTCCCCAGCACCCAAGACCATCAGCTCCAGCTGGGAAACACTGCCTAACAGGGTTTGCCAATATTTTCTCCTGTTAGATCATTGAAGGGATTTTGAAAGTGACGTTGTTTGGCAACTTCTTCAAGGAACAGAAGTGGTGCGCTTCTAATCAGTAAAAGGTTTCTTGGTTTCCTTGGACTTTCAGTCTGGTATCCTTATGCTTCCTCCGGCGTTCCGGAAAATAATGAAAATCTAACAAATTCTTGGGAGAAGGTTCTGAATCCACTAGTAGGAGAAGTCTCTAAATTCACTCTTTCTCTTAAATACATTCTTTACATATAGTTAAGTAGCTGTTCCTGTAACAGACAAAAATGCCGTGGTTTACCCGACTGGAGAACACCACAGGATGTTATACACACCGGCACACTAAAACACTTTTGTTCCCGGGGAGTTACAAAGTTGCAGGCTCTTCTCGAGGACCTGAATTAATTCTGCATGCCCCTTCATACCCGCATTCCCTCCCCATGCTCAGCTTTCACCTAGAGTTCCCGGGGAACGGATCTTACATACTCACCTCAAGCAATAATCTACGTCTGTCTTCCCAACCCTCTTTTTCTTCACTGAGCTCTGCAGATCTGCAAAATAACTTTGGGCCCTCTGCACAAAAGAAAGAACCAATTAATAGGCTTAAACACTTCTGATTGTGCTGCTGCTTCTAACAGTCATGGACAACACAGCAATCGTGTTCTCCAGAAGTCAATTCTTCACATCCTCCCTGTTCTCTTGCCCCCCCACCAGACGCTGGCTCCAACAGAAATGTTCCCTACTGCAGCCTGGTGTACGAAGAACCATGAAAGGCAGCAGCAGCAGTTTTCCTCAACATGCTGCAATCGAAATTGCAGTGAAATAGCAGCTGTTTCATTAGAAGCTCAGCACCAAGACCGCACCTCTTCCCCCAGAACTGAGGCCTGCGAAGGACTGAGCTCCCCATCGTAACACACCCTGTAAATCAGACGGGCTGGAAGATTGCTGGGCACTAACTGGATGAACACAGCAATACATTTCAGCAGCGGTATCGAATCAGTCTCGAGAAAGGCACATCATTTCAGCCTGTCTTACGACTCTGTTCTACAAAACATGTAACAAGCAATTGTTTTGCTGGCCTTTGCAACTTTGGGGGACTCTGTAGGTTTCCTTTGGTTGTTGTTTTCTTTGTTTCTAAATTCAAAATTCACTGGATTCGGGAGAGAAAACCCCAGATTCATCAGGACCAAGAAGCACAGGGACATATGTGGCTGACAAGAACACTCAACATTCCTAATGGTAACACCAGAAAGGCAGGAAAAAGTGAAAGATGATATAAATACCTGAAAGGATCCAAACTATCTAGGTAAACTGTCAAGTGGCTAATGTTTTGGTAAGCTCTAAAAGTCCAGATTCCTATTAGGCAATTATCTGAAAGAAAAGAAAGCCAGAAATCTGCTTGGCCTTTATTTTACCAGGACTTTCTCACGGGATTCTACCACAACTTTGGCCGCAAGTAAGGATGCCAAATTTTGACTAGAAAACATTCATAAGCAGGCAGCATTTTTTTCCTCCTCACGGAATTCCAGGAACAGTTAAAAAAAAATACAGAAGGGGGCGAAGAACTTCCGTCGTACCTCTCAGGCGTTCATCATCTTTGGAGAAGAAGAAAACTCTAGCCCTTTCTGTGCGTGGTAAAGAAAGAAACCTAGACAAGTACAAAGGGATTTTAGCATCCTAAATTGTACTATCAAATTCCATGAACACAAGTTAAAACTGTAGCGCTTCAGAGAAATGGTGACCGTTGAAAAGCTTTATTCCCTAGTAACCAAAGAGAGCCATCTATAAAAAAAATCCCAAATCACTTCTTGAAAGAAATCTGACTGTGTCTTTGGCTTTTGGCCAAACTCAGTTTGGAGTTGGTCCAACCAAAAGGACCAAGTTAATTTCTTGTGCTCAACGTCTCTCTTCTCATATTCAACTTCACATCAAATGGGCTGCTGGCAATTTTGACTCTGGGCAGCCCAAATGGTTTTCCAAGATGACTTTCATTGCTCAGAGGTGTGCAATGTCAGCTTCCCATTTCCCGAGTGCTGCTCTTAACATTCCCACAGCATCCAACTACTACAGCCAAGTAGACAACAAATAGAAAGGGAACTTGCATTTCTTGGTCCTTTTCAATTTCTCACGTCTCAGGCTCACCATCACCCTCAGAACTGCTGTCTTGAAAACGTGAATCCTCTTGCCATGCGACTTTTGCCGACTTGATGGTTCCAAGTCCGCAAGACTCTGCAATAACTGCACCAAAAATAGAAACAAAGGCAAAACCAGATTATTCCTCCACTTGTCAGGAAAAATTCCTCCTTTCAAGACAAATACTTACAGTGGAGAAGAGAGATTTAGGAAGGACAGAATCTGCTCCTGCCTGATTTCCTGAGCTACATCTCTGCTCCAGGATTTTCCAGTTTGTTCTAGGGATCGCTTCTGTATTCTTAAACATTTATCATTGCATTCAGAAGACACTGAATACCTTCTGAATTCAGCACAAGTGTGGGAGGCTTGTTGCTTTGTCTTGTGGCATTGGGGTTTTTTTAATATTTTGGATAACTTCACACGGCTTCTCTTCTCTCCTTCAGGACTGTGACTCCATTTAATGTTGTTTCATCTTCTTTTCATAAGGCCTCATTTTATCTACGGTTAGAACACCCCAATGATCACGTGTCATTCACTTTCCTTTTCCTAAAGGTCCAAGAATAGAATTCAGTAACAAAGAGAATGTCCATGGATCTTGGGGTCAACTCCCGGATTTTGCTCCTCCCTCTACATTAACACACATTTCCTTGAAAATCGTGTTGGGTTCTATGAAACTTGATATGACTGGTGTATCCCCTTTCTCCCTGCTTGAGAAATTCAGGGCATGACAACAAGCTTTCTCACCACTCAGCAAAAACCCCAATGCCTTCTCAAAGCATGCCTTTCAGAACGCCTGAGATGCAAGCACGAGCTACCTCTCGTTAATCCACCACAGCCTTGGCAAGCAGAAATGAAGATCAAAATGCTTCTGCCTACTTACTGACTTCTGCTGCTGAAAATCCCCTGCATCCTGACCTTCTTTACACCCTATTGCTCTACAGTGCCTGCCAGAAGCTCTTCCTTAGAAATGGCACTCTTAGAAGGGTTCTGCTGTTACCTCCTTTGATGCCCAACCCCTCTGTGTCTCCAAAGAAGGGAAACTTGAAAGCACTCGACTCCTGAGCTGCGTCGTTCTCAGGCAAAGGTCCCAAATGGTCATCTGGGGCAGAGTCCTGCACATCCTCTTTGTCCCAGGGTATTTCCACAGTCTTTTCTGGTTTGTTCTTTCAAGGTCCAAGCAAGTCTTTTAAATCAGCAGCAATAGAGTAATCGATTTCTTCAGGCGCTTGAGGTTGTGTGTCACTCTCTTCTCTCTTCTTCCTTTTGGCTTTACTGAAATGAGATTGTTCAAGGATAGCAACACAGCACACGTCCTTTTCCAAGACAGCTTCCCTAAGAGCCACCTTGCTCTGAATGTTTCCCTAACCATACCCTGTCCAAGCTGTCACGATCCGCTTGTTGCGGGGTGTCGTGATGGCTCTTTTCACCAATCCCAAAAGTGCAAAAAGGCAAACAACAAGGGACTATCAGTTAATCACAACAAATGCACCTTTATTAAGGGCCAAAACAGTAAATGGGATAGTGGGGATCTGAAAGAAGGTCAAAGAATAGAGAGAGAGAGAGGGAGAGAGAGAGAAGAGGGGGATGGGAATAGCTACAAGCACAGGCGAGATCCTCAGTGGTCCAGACGATGGGGATCCGTCTTGTCGTGTCGGGGAAGTCTTCGAAGTTCTGGTCAACTCAGGGGTCCAGTTATAGTCCACAGAGGAAAGAGGGGGGAGCATGCAGGACAATGAGAGGCCCTTGTGATTGCTGCGGGGGAACAGGCGAGTCCACCGAAACCACCAAAGCAAGGCAAACACAATGGAGAATAAGTCCACTGGAATTACTGAAGGGAAACAGGTCATGTCGTTAGTGGTCAGACCACCGTTTTGCCCCCTGCCTGTAGTAGGGGTCTCAGTCTCAGTCCTTGGGAGGAGGGTCCTCAATCTTTGTCTGTCACGGTGGTAATGAGGCAGATGAGGGGTCTTCAATGAAGGACCACGGGAGTCACCCCAAAAGTTCATTTGGCGTAAGAACGGAGATTTGTAGCAGGTCGCGCGTCAGGCTGTCCCGTGCTGGGTCCATGCCAGGTCCTTGCCAAGTCCTTGCCAAGTCCTCGCCAGGCCTTGTTCAGAACAGCTAACGTAAAGGTACAGCAGCTGCACCTGCACTGCTGCTCTCTGCAAGCCGGAACTGCAGTGGGGGAAGGGGCTTCTCCTCGTGGCAATCGGTAGGCAAATGTGGGGGCTTCAGATGGCCTCTTGCACAAGCCCATCAAGGAGTGGCTCACTTTCAAGAGTAAGCAGTGGGGAAACACCTGAGGTTGGAGTCTAAAGGCAAGAACAAGAGTCCTTTTTAATTAGCCACATCATTTAAGTGACTTTTCACTTAATACATGGTAAGACAGAAATCAAGGTATTTAGCATAAGACTACTTTCCTGCCAGTCGAAAAGCCAAGAGCTACTATGGTTTTCTCACAGACCTGCAAATCTCAAGGACCCTGTACTGACCGATCTCACCTTCACTTCCGGCAGCGAGCGGATGGACTAGAAAGAAAAGATGACACTACGTGCTGCTGTTGGAGGCCCCAGTTGAGGCCCGACGCCGCTGGCGGGAGCGGCTGCTCCTGTGGGACATCCCTGACGGTGTCCCCCTGTGCCTGGGCCTCTCAGCCCTTGCTGCTGTCCTCCTGCTCCTGTCCTGGCGACTCCTGGACCGGACAGGTTGATTCGAGGCCCGGCGCTGCAGGCGGGAGCGGCTGCATCTGGGGGATGTCCCTGAGGAAGTCTCCCTTTGCCTGGGCCTCTCAGTCCTTGGTCTTGTCCTGCTGCTCCTGTCACGGCGACTCCTGGAGCGGCCAGGTGGACTCTGGGCCTGACCGTGCTGGTGGGAGCGGCTGCATCTGGGGGATGTCCATGAGGAAGTCTCCCTTTGCCTGGGCCTCTCAGTCCTTGGTCTTGTCCTGCTGCTCCTGTCACGGCGACTCCTGGAGCGGCCAGGTGGACTCTGGGCCTGACCTTGCTGGTGGGAGCGGCTGCATCTGGGGGATGTCCCTGACGAAGTCTCCCTTTGCCTGGGCCTCTCAGCGCTTGATGTTGTCCTGTGGCTCCTGTCCCGGCGACTCCTGGGCCGGGCAGGTGGACTTAGGGCCTGACCTTGCTGGCGGGTGCGGCTGCGTCTGGGGGATGCCTGTGACGATGTCTGCCTTTGCCTGGGCCTCTCAGTCCTTGTGGTTGTCCTGCTGCTCCTGTCACGGCGACTCCTGGAGCAGACAGGTGGACTTAGGGCCTGACCTTGCTGGCGGGTGCGGCTGTGTCTGGGGGATGCCCGTGAAGGTGTCTCCCTTCGCCTGGGCCTCTCAGTCTTTGTCATTGTCCTGTTGCTTCTGTCACGGCGACTCCTCGATCGGACGGGTCCATCTGGGGCCCGACCTTGCTGGCGAGAGCGGGTTCGGCCTCGGCCGGGCCCTGCACGTCTGGAATGGACCCTGTCCTCAGAGTCAGGGGAGCTGCTGTACGTTGAACTTGATGTGCTGAGGCTGCTGGTGTCCAGTGAGGAAGACGGCAGAGACTGCTGCCATGCTGTGTGTCGGTAGCTTCTGCGGCCGCTGGTCTCTGCAGGTGAAGACCGGGGATCCAGCCCCGATGGCACCGGGGTGCGGGAGCTGGGGCTGATGGCCTCAGATTCTGAGGAGCCATGAGCAGGCTCCAGTCCGGACTGTCTGCTCCGGCTGGGGCCCCTGAGCTCTGACTCATCCCTGAAAGCTGTAAGGCCAAGCAGGAATGTCAAAGACCACCCAGGCCCGAGGCAAGCCAGGCCAGAGCAGAACCCCCAGCCCTTCAGGAGCAGAGGGGCTCTGCCAAGCCCAGCCTGGGCACTGTCCCCAGCCCAGGGGCACCGGCTGCTTTGCCTCATACCCGTTCCGAGACCAGCACAGCCGTCACACTCCCAGCTCTCTATGCGGTTTCTCAGGCCAGAGCAGCGCCTGTGGGTGCCCTCAGCAGCGCAGGAGGAGCACAGCAGCAGTTCCCAGGGCCTGGGGAGGCAAAGGGGCTCATGGACAACGTGTCCACAGCACAGGATTGTCCAGACAAGTTATTCTGATTCTTTCCCCTTTGAGCCCTTGAAGTGACACATGTACCCTGCAGAGCCTCAGGTGCAGCTCCCCAACTTACCCCTCTTCCTCTGCCTCCTCCCTGCCTCCCGGGTAAAGGCAATCCCTGGCATTGCACCTGCTGTGCCTCTCTCCTAGATCCGCGAAGGCATCGTTGTCCTCCCACGTTGGCTCTCTGATGCAGAAAGGAAAAGCTGATGAGTTTCTGATGTCCTGCCCTCATGGAGGTACAGGTTGTCCCCGCTCTTTCTCCAGTGCTTTTCCAAGTCCCGCGTGAAGCTGAAGCCCAGACTCACGGGGCAGAGCAGGGCCAGGACTGCTGGGGCAGGGCCTGGCACAGCACAGCACTTGCACCTCCTGTCCTGTGAGCCAGGCAGAAGGACACCAACCTGAAGGGAATTCGGATCCCCACGATGAACATTTGTGTAAGAAATTGTTCAGTGTCCCTGCACAGGGGGCAGTGGAGGCATAAAAGACCAGCGCTCATGGCCTGTCCCTGCAGGGCAAACAGAAGCAGGGTGAGCAAGGCCCTGGTGCTGCTGAGCACCTGCTGTGCCCCGGGGCTGAGGGGATGGCTCCTACCTGGATGCAGTCCCTGTGGAACCAGGCCCTTTTGCACGCTGGGCACACCAGGGTTCTGAAGGTGTTTCTATCCTCCACAGGCTCCATGCAGATGGGGCAATCGGTGCCCGGCTCTGCAGTCGCCTCCATGTCCTGCTCTGGACGGTGCTCAGGGCAGTAGGTGCTGAGGGAAAATGGGTGGGCAAAGTGAGCAATGTTGGATCTTCTCCCAGGGGCGACCAGGAGTGGGGAGGAGGGGCACCTGTACTCTGGAATATACTGTGTGACGCAGCCGCCCTCCTTGGCACAGGGCAGGTGGAACCATCTGCCACAGTCCTCCTTGCAACACATGATGGTTGCCCCGCTCTGGCCACAGACGCAGCAGCGCTGGAAAGAGCCAAGCAGCCCCATCAGCAGCAGCCTCGGGGCCTCCCCTGGCAGCCCCACGGCTCCGGGCAGGGCCTAGCATGTGGCCACTGCTGGGTCTCAGACCACAGAGCCGACGGGTGGAGGAGACTCCGCTGCCAGAGCCTCTGTGCAGCTGCTGGGAGCCAGACTTTGGCCCACAGGCGGCCGGAAGGGCAGGCCTTTCATTCCAAGTGTCTGGGCTCAGCTCTGGCAAACCTCGCCTGGCACAAATCTCCCTGCTCTTGTCAGGCTCTCACCTTTTGTGCCGCCCGCCAGACTGCAATTTGGATATCTCTAGGAAGAAATCCCATGAGTCCAACACGCTCGTTCTTCTGACGAGAAAGTAGAGTGGCAAAGAACTGCAGCAAAGGGGATGAGCAGATGAGGAGAGAGAGGCAGGAATTGCCCATTGCAATGGTGGAAGGAGCACCCAGAGCCACTCACCAGGCAGAACACGTGGGCACAGAGCCCATACTTCTCCAGTTTGTCACCGCACATGTCCGGGTCAGCCTCTGCACGTCGACACAGCATGCAGGCTGCAGGGGACAGAGCCAATGGCAGCGGGCACGAGCACCTCTGCGGGGCGCTTTGGCTGCAGCAGCATCGGCCCCAGGGGCTGCTCTCTCCCTGCCTGCCTGCCTTCCTGCCTGGCTGATGGGCAGGGCTGGAGGCCTTGGAGAGCAGGGGCCATTGCGGGCACGGGTGTCCCAAGAGCTGCCCCCTGGCCCAGCTGGGCCCCACTTGGGGAGGAAGGAGGCTCCCAGCCACGGCATGGCTGAGCGGCTCCTGCCTCCCCCTGCCTCTGCTCTGGGCCCTGCGCCGCCTGCCGCAAGCGTTCCTGGGCCAGGCTGTGGGAGGTTGGCATTGCCCTCACCTGGCTCCCTGGCTCCAGGGCCCTCCTGCTTGCTGTAAGTCATGGCAGCTCTCAGCGCTGAGCCCCTGTCCAGAAAGGCCACAGTCTCCTCCAGGTGCTGGTCCTCTCTCTCTGTGGGAGAAAGAGGAGTGTGAGGAGTTTGCCGAACAGGCCCAGAGCCACGAGGGCACTGCTCCCTGCTCAGCCCTGCGTGAGCCCTGCTCCTGTCCGCCTTCTGCTCCCGTCGTCGCCTGGAGGAAGACCGCAGTCTGCTCTGGTTGTTCCTCTGCTGATTCTGGGAAGGGAGAGGCAGGTGAGCCTGCAGCACAGGCCCAGATCCCGAGGTGTGGGGTGCCTCTGGTCCCTGGGCAGCAGCGACCCTGCCCTGCCTTCTCCTCCCGTTGTCAGGTCGCACTGACACACGGCCTGAGCCCAGCCTTGCCTTTTGAAGCCTTGGTCGCACGGGTCACAATGGCCAGGCTGACATCAGCATCGTGCAGCCAAAATTGGACAACCATGGCCTCGGGTCCCTGGCAACCACTTGAGGCGGCCCCCTTGGGAACCCAGGTTCTGAGATGGGTGCGAAGGTTTGGTCAGGCGGGAGCCAGGCAGGGACTCCTGCAGCAAGTGCAGGCTCAAATGCCAGGCCCCAAGGCAACCATCGGGCACTGCTCTGCTGCTGCTCCTGGTGCTGCTCCTGAAAATTTCACACAGACACAGAGCTACCTGCTCTGTCTCAGCCCTGTTCAGCACTGGACAGCAGGGCACAGTAAAATGTTGTCTTGGGTGTTATGGACAAACAAACAAACAAACAAAAAAAATTAACCTTTGAGGAACCTAGTTAAAAATGGTGGGATGTTGATACAAAGGTAAATGTTGTTAATACACGTTAAATGTTGTTAATTCAAGTAACAAATTCTGATTAGTTGTATTAAAACCCAGTACTGTTGCTGATGTATAGAGGGGGAGTGGAACCGGGGAGGAGATGGGGTGCCAATCTTTGTGGAGGGGCAGAGAAACTTTCAGGAGTATTGCATCATAGAACACAACCACAACTTAAATCAAGATTGGTGGAGAGACCAAGCAATGGGAGGAGAGAATTCCACAATGATTGGCCAAGACTGCAGCAACTGATAAGGCAATGGGCAAGGGAGAAATAGACCTATCACAGCACGGATCCTGAGCGCCCCAAGCAGGAGGCGAGAGAGAGACTTTAAAAGGCCTGGGGTGCCGAACTCCCGGGTCTTTCCTCAGAGCGGAGTAGGTTTCCCTGGAAACACACACCCCTAGGTTACAAGTACTAAGTTGTTGAAACAGTCTCCGGACTAGCCGGAGGCTTTTGCTTCCAGTTGTTCCTTTGGTAATAAACAGGCTTACTTTTTTTAATTAAATTGACTCCTTTTGGTTACTTTCAAGTTTCTTTCTAAGCTTGTTCCCAGCATTGGGTATATGATCAAATTATTCAAAGTCCTGCAAAGAATCACATTCAAAGCACACACAAAAAAAAAAAAAAAAAAAAACCAAAAAAAACCACAAAAACAAACAGAAAAAAAAAACAACAAAAACAAACCCTGCTACAAATATTGAATTGACAAAAAAAGCATATTCCTCTTCAGAAACACAGGCTAACACTTTGGGCCAATGCTTTTTCCTATTAGCTCTTTGAAAGGATTTCAAAAGTAACATTGGCAACTTCTTCAAGGAACAAACAGGAAATGCTTCTGACCTCTAAAAGTAGATTTCTTCATTGGCTTTCGCTTTCCTTTTGGAATCCTTACGCTTTGCCTGGCATTCCAGAAAATCATGAAAATCCAACGTAATATAGAGGGAGTTTCTGAATTCAGTGTTTTTCTCAAAGACTTTCTTTACATACGTACAAGAAACTGCTCCTGTAACATAAAGAGATGCAGTGGTTTCCCTGACTGGACGTCACAAGATGACACGATACACTCCTCTATACTAAAAAAACTTCTGTTGCCTGGTAATTAGAAAGCTTCAAGATCTTCTAGAGGCTTTCCCCTGTGCAACTTCACTAGGTCCCTCTCTGCTCAACTCTCAAGCCTGTCCAGGTCTCACTGAAAGGCAGCAGCACAGCCGTGTGGTTCACCAGCCCCTGCTCTCGCTTCTGTCCCATCAGCAAACGTGCTGAGGGAGCGCTCCGTCTCTTCTGCCAGGTCACTGGGGAATAAGGCAAACAAGACTGGCCCCAGCACGGCCCCCTGAGCTCGCAGCTATCTGAGTTTGGAGCTCCACTGCCCGCTTCTCTACGCCACTGTCCCTGAGCTGCCCCATGAGCGTGATACGGGAGGCCGGGACAAAGCCTTGCTGAAGTCCCGGCTGACAACAGCCACTGCTCTCCCCTCACAAACCCAGCCAGTCAGTGCAGCAGAGGTGGCTATGGGATTGCCCAAGCATGGTTTTCTGTCGCTGTAGAGATGGACACAAGACATACACATACACCTGTGCAGTGACAACAATGGCTTCTTCTTTATTACAAGTTGTTCTCAAGTTTTATACCCCTAAAAAAGTGTGATCCTAAGGCCCTAGTTACATCAAAACAGCTCCTTCTATTCAATGGACAAAGCAATAGCTTATTGTATTTTATTGGTACAAAGCATTTAACGTCAATAATTCATTGGCAAGAGTTTACCACAAATTCTTAAGGCACGTCCACTGCTGACTAAGGCACGTATCCTCTAACTACAAGGAGCCCTGATGTGTTTTTCAGTTTCCACGCTAACGGCCTTGCTTGCTTCCTTGCCATGGATAAACCTGTATCTTATTAATTTCTTCTTCTGCAAACTCAGTTGTTTGCCCTGCAAAACAGCTGCTAAACCCATCCAGTTTTCCCTTCCTGTTATTCCACACGCTTAGAGATGACATCCAAGAGGAGATATTCTGCCACCTTTCTGGGGACGGAGCTGAGGCTGATGGGCCTGCAGTTTCCTGGCTCCTTCTTAGTGCCCTTTTGGAAGACTGGAGAGATGCTGGCTTTCCTCCACTGCTCACGCCTCTCTCTGGGGCTATCACCTTCCCTGACCCGCTAGCAGAGCGCCCTGTGCCAGAGGCAGGAGCAGAGACTTCCCTTGGCCCCAAAAGGCAAGGCTGGGCTCAGGCCGTGTGTCAGTGCCACCTGACAACGAGAGGAGAAGGCAGGGCAGGGTCGCTGCTGCCCAGGGACCAGAGGCACCCCACACCTCGAGATCTGGGCCTGTGCTGCAGGCTCACCTGCCTCTCCCTTCCCAGAATCAGCAGAGGAACAACCAGAGCAGACTGCGGTCTTCCTCCAGGCGACAACGGGAGCAGAAGGCGGACAGGAGCAGGGCTCACGCAGGGCTGAGCAGGGAGCAGTGCCCTCGTGGCTCTGGGCCTGTTCGGCAAACTCCCCACACTCCTCTTTCTCCCACAGAGAGAGAGGACCAGCACCTGGAGGAGACTGTGGCCTTCTGGACAGGGACTCAGCGCTGAGAGCTGCCATGTCTTACAGCAAGCAGGAGGGCCCTGGAGCCAGGGAGCCAGGTGAGGGCAATGCCAACCTCCCACAGCCTGGCCCAGGAACGCTTGCGGCAGGCGGCGCAGGGCCCAGAGCAGAGGCAGGGGGAGGCAGGAGCCGCTCAGCCATGCCGTGGCTGGGAGCCTCCTTCCTCCCCAAGTGGGGCCCAGCTGGGCCAGGGGGCAGCTCTTGGGACACCTGTGCCCGCAATGGCCCCTGCTCTCCAAGGCCTCCAGCCCTGCCCATCAGCCAGGCAGGAAGGCAGGCAGGCAGGGAGAGAGCAGCCCCTGGGGCCGATGCTGCTGCAGCCAAAGCGCCCCGCAGAGGTGCTCGTGCCCGCTGCCATTCTCTCTGTCCCCTGCAGCCTGCATGCTGTGTCGCCGTGCAGAGGCTGACCCGGACACGTGCTTCCCCAGGCACTGGCAACAGCTCCTGTGCTGCCCAGGGCACCCACGGGCACTGCCAGGGCCTCACACCAACCCGAACCAGCTGGGGTGTGACAGCTCTGCTGCTCTGGGCACGGCTCTCGGGCAAAGCAGCCGCGTGTCCCTGGGCTGGGAGCAGTGCCCAGGTCGGGCTTGGCAGAGCCTGTCCGCTCCTGGAGGGCTGGCGGCACTGCTCTGGTCCGGCCTGGCCCGGCCCGGGTCTGGGGGGCCTTTGACATTCCTGCTTGCCCTTACAGCCGCCAGGGATCAGCCGGAGCTCAATGGCCCCAGCCTGGCCGGACAGTCAGGACTGGAGCCTTCCCGTGGCTCCCCAGCACCCAAGACCATCAGCTCCAGCTGGGAAACACTGCCTAACAGGGTTTGCCAATATTTTCTCCTGTTAGATCATTGAAGGGATTTTGAAAGTGACGTTGTTTGGCAACTTCTTCAAGGAACAGAAGTGGTGCGCTTCTAATCAGTAAAAGGTTTCTTGGTTTCCTTGGACTTTCAGTCTGGTATCCTTATGCTTCCTCCGGCGTTCCGGAAAATAATGAAAATCTAACAAATTCTTGGGAGAAGGTTCTGAATCCACTAGTAGGAGAAGTCTCTAAATTCACTCTTTCTCTTAAATACATTCTTTACATATAGTTAAGTAGCTGTTCCTGTAACAGACAAAAATGCCGTGGTTTACCCGACTGGAGAACACCACAGGATGTTATACACACCGGCACACTAAAACACTTTTGTTCCCGGGGAGTTACAAAGTTGCAGGCTCTTCTCGAGGACCTGAATTAATTCTGCATGCCCCTTCATACCCGCATTCCCTCCCCATGCTCAGCTTTCACCTAGAGTTCCCGGGGAACGGATCTTACATACTCACCTCAAGCAATAATCTACGTCTGTCTTCCCAACCCTCTTTTTCTTCACTGAGCTCTGCAGATCTGCAAAATAACTTTGGGCCCTCTGCACAAAAGAAAGAACCAATTAATAGGCTTAAACACTTCTGATTGTGCTGCTGCTTCTAACAGTCATGGACAACACAGCAATCGTGTTCTCCAGAAGTCAATTCTTCACATCCTCCCTGTTCTCTTGCCCCCCCACCAGACGCTGGCTCCAACAGAAATGTTCCCTACTGCAGCCTGGTGTACGAAGAACCATGAAAGGCAGCAGCAGCAGTTTTCCTCAACATGCTGCAATCGAAATTGCAGTGAAATAGCAGCTGTTTCATTAGAAGCTCAGCACCAAGACCGCACCTCTTCCCCCAGAACTGAGGCCTGCGAAGGACTGAGCTCCCCATCGTAACACACCCTGTAAATCAGACGGGCTGGAAGATTGCTGGGCACTAACTGGATGAACACAGCAATACATTTCAGCAGCGGTATCGAATCAGTCTCGAGAAAGGCACATCATTTCAGCCTGTCTTACGACTCTGTTCTACAAAACATGTAACAAGCAATTGTTTTGCTGGCCTTTGCAACTTTGGGGGACTCTGTAGGTTTCCTTTGGTTGTTGTTTTCTTTGTTTCTAAATTCAAAATTCACTGGATTCGGGAGAGAAAACCCCAGATTCATCAGGACCAAGAAGCACAGGGACATATGTGGCTGACAAGAACACTCAACATTCCTAATGGTAACACCAGAAAGGCAGGAAAAAGTGAAAGATGATATAAATACCTGAAAGGATCCAAACTATCTAGGTAACTGTCAAGTGGCTA
>NW_027100013.1:0-93000 GCF_031753505.1 Anomalospiza imberbis
GTGCAGGTCCACTCTCCCCTTGCCAAATGGAGTGGGAAAGCTTTTCGCTAAGATAGAGACGACTAGAGAGGCAGAAGCGCAGCTCCGGAGCTATCCGGAGGAAAGTGCCGCTTCCCGGCGTCTTTCGGCTTGAAGCGGCGCTCCGGAGCGCTGGGCTGCCGCTCTACTGAGCTGTGCGCGAATTAGCCGCTTCTTCGCCTCCGAGAGGCAGAGATCGCGGTTGCTTGGAAGAGGCGAAGAACGAAGCCGCAAAGAAGCGGGCTTGCGTGCGAAGCCTTCCGACTGCTGGAGGACGGTGGCTGCCGCTCTCCTGCCTCTTGAATTCACTCTCGGCAAGCGAATGGAAAGCGTTCCAGGACAACTTGCCTGGGTTTTGACTTGGTCCTGATGCGTCCCACCTTGGCAAGTCTTGCTCGTCGCCAGAGGCTCCGAGATGCACAGAAGACGGTGGCAGCTGCTGAAAAGAAGGGCAGCGGTGAGTTTGTCGACAAGCAAGAACATAGGCAGCTGCCTGTGCTTGGGAAGGAGCAGCTGCCTGGTTTTGGCAATTGCCTTCACAGCGCCCAGAAGCCCGGTGCTCTGCTGCTTTGTTTTTCGCAGTCAGTCAATTGCACACTAGTGAAGCTGAGCCAGGCTCTTCAGCTTTGCTGCTTTTGAGCATCTGTGCTCCACTTATGCTCTGTGACATCTCTCGAGGTGGTTTGCCTCGGCCAGGCTGGCAGGTGCCCGCTAGTAGCTAGAGCTGGGCAGGAGAGGGCAGAGAGCACTTCCATCTGACAGCAGGTTGCAGATTGCCTCGGAAAGAGCCGTGTCCTTGGAATGTGCAGCAAATCCTCTTTCTTTGCAAACCGCGGTTAGTGTGCAGTGCAGGTCCACTCTCCCCTTGCCAAATGGAGTGGGAAAGCTTTTCGCTAAGATAGAGACGACTAGAGAGGCAGAAGCGCGGCTCCGGAGCTATCCGGAGGAAAGTGCCGCTTCCCGGCGTCTTTCGGCTTGAAGCGGCGCTCCGGAGCGCTGCGCTGCCGCTCTACTGAGCTGTGCGCGAATTAGCCGCTTCTTCGCCTCCGAGAGGCAGAGATCGCGGTTGCTTGGAAGAGGCGAAGAACGAAGCCGCAAAGAAGCGGGCTTGCGTGCCAAGCCTTCCGACTGCTGGAGGACGGTGGCTGCCGCTCTCCTGCCTCTTGAATTCACTCTCGGCAAGCGAATGGAAAGCGTTCCAGGACAACTTGCCTGGGTTTTGACTTGGTCCTGATGCGTCCCACCTTGGCAAGTCTTGCTCGTCGCCAGAGGCTCCGAGATGCACAGAAGACGGTGGCAGCTGCTGAAAAGAAGGGCAGCGGTGAGTTTGTCGACAAGCAAGAACATAGGCAGCTGCCTGTGCTTGGGAAGGAGCAGCTGCCTGGTTTTGGCAATTGCCTTCACAGCGCCCAGAAGCCCGGTGCTCTGCTGCTTTGTTTTTCGCAGTCAGTCAATTGCACACTAGTGAAGCTGAGCCAGGCTCTTCAGCTTTGCTGCTTTTGAGCATCTGTGCTCCACTTATGCTCTGTGACATCTCTCGAGGTGGTTTGCCTCGGCCAGGCTGGCAGGTGCCCGCTAGTAGCTAGAGCTGGGCAGGAGAGGGCAGAGAGCACTTCCATCTGACAGCAGGTTGCAGATTGCCTCGGAAAGAGCCGTGTCCTTGGAATGTGCAGCAAATCCTCTTTCTTTGCAAACCGCGGTTAGTGTGCAGTGCAGGTCCACTCTCCCCTTGCCAAATGGAGTGGGAAAGCTTTTCGCTAAGATAGAGACGACTAGAGAGGCAGAAGCGCGGCTCCGGAGCTATCCGGAGGAAAGTGCCGCTTCCCGGCGTCTTTCGGCTTGAAGCGGCGCTCCGGAGCGCTGCGCTGCCGCTCTACTGAGCTGTGCGCGAATTAGCCGCTTCTTCGCCTCCGAGAGGCAGAGATCGCGGTTGCTTGGAAGAGGCGAAGAACGAAGCCGCAAAGAAGCGGGCTTGCGTGCGAAGCCTTCCGACTGCTGGAGGACGGTGGCTGCCGCTCTCCTGCCTCTTGAATTCACTCTCGGCAAGCGAATGGAAAGCGTTCCAGGACAACTTGCCTGGGTTTTGACTTGGTCCTGATGCGTCCCACCTTGGCAAGTCTTGCTCGTCGCCAGAGGCTCCGAGATGCACAGAAGACGGTGGCAGCTGCTGAAAAGAAGGGCAGCGGTGAGTTTGTCGACAAGCAAGAACATAGGCAGCTGCCTGTGCTTGGGAAGGAGCAGCTGCCTGGTTTTGGCAATTGCCTTCACAGCGCCCAGAAGCCCGGTGCTCTGCTGCTTTGTTTTTCGCAGTCAGTCAATTGCACACTAGTGAAGCTGAGCCAGGCTCTTCAGCTTTGCTGCTTTTGAGCATCTGTGCTCCACTTATGCTCTGTGACATCTCTCGAGGTGGTTTGCCTCGGCCAGGCTGGCAAGTGCCCGCTAGTACCTAGAGCTGGGCAGGAGAGGGCAGAGAGCACTTCCATCTGACAGCAGGTTGCAGATTGCCTCGGAAAGAGCCGTGTCCTTGGAATGTGCAGCAAATCCTCTTTCTTTGCAAACCGCGGTTAGTGTGCAGTGCAGGTCCACTCTCCCCTTGCCAAATGGAGTGGGAAAGCTTTTCGCTAAGATAGAGAGGACTAGAGAGGCAGAAGCACGGCTCCGGAGCTATCCGGAGGAAAGTGCCGCTTCCCGGCGTCTTTCGGCTTGAAGCGGCGCTCCGGAGCGCTGCACTGCCGCTCTACTGAGCTGTGCGCGAATTAGCCGCTTCTTCGCCTCCAAGAGGCAGAGATCGCGGTTGCTTGGAAGAGGCGAAGAACGAAGCCGCAAAGAAGCGGGCTTGCGTGCGAAGCCTTCCGACTGCTGGAGGACGGTGGCTGCCGCTCTCCTGCCTCTTGAATTCACTCTCGGCAAGCGAATGGAAAGCGTTCCAGGACAACTTGCCTGGGTTTTGACTTGGTCCTGATGCGTCCCACCTTGGCAAGTCTTGCTCGTCGCCAGAGGCTCCGAGATGCACAGAAGACGGTGGCAGCTGCTGAAAAGAAGGGCAGCGGTGAGTTTGTCGACAAGCAAGAACATAGGCAGCTGCCTGTGCTTGGGAAGGAGCAGCTGCCTGGTTTTGGCAATTGCCTTCACAGCGCCCAGAAGCCCGGTGCTCTGCTGCTTTGTTTTTCGCAGTCAGTCAATTGCACACTAGTGAAGCTGAGCCAGGCTCTTCAGCTTTGCTGCTTTTGAGCATCTGTGCTCCACTTATGCTCTGTGACATCTCTCGAGGTGGTTTGCCTCGGCCAGGCTGGCAAGTGCCCGCTAGTACCTAGAGCTGGGCAGGAGAGGGCAGAGAGCACTTCCATCTGACAGCAGGTTGCAGATTGCCTCGGAAAGAGCCGTGTCCTTGGAATGTGCAGCAAATCCTCTTTCTTTGCAAACCGCGGTTAGTGTGCAGTGCAGGTCCACTCTCCCCTTGCCAAATGGAGTGGGAAAGCTTTTCGCTAAGATAGAGACGACTAGAGAGGCAGAAGCGCGGCTCCGGAGCTATCCGGAGGAAAGTGCCGCTTCCCGGCGTCTTTCGGCTTGAAGCGGCGCTCCGGAGCGCTGCGCTGCCGCTCTACTGAGCTGTGCGCGAATTAGCCGCTTCTTCGCCTCCGAGAGGCAGAGATCGCGGTTGCTTGGAAGAGGCGAAGAACGAAGCCGCAAAGAAGCGGGCTTGCGTGCGAAGCCTTCCGACTGCTGGAGGACGGTGGCTGCCGCTCTCCTGCCTCTTGAATTCACTCTCGGCAAGCGAATGGAAAGCGTTCCAGGACAACTTGCCTGGGTTTTGACTTGGTCCTGATGCGTCCCACCTTGGCAAGTCTTGCTCGTCGCCAGAGGCTCCGAGATGCACAGAAGACGGTGGCAGCTGCTGAAAAGAAGGGCAGCGGTGAGTTTGTCGACAAGCAAGAACATAGGCAGCTGCCTGTGCTTGGGAAGGAGCAGCTGCCTGGTTTTGGCAATTGCCTTCACAGCGCCCAGAAGCCCGGTGCTCTGCTGCTTTGTTTTTCGCAGTCAGTCAATTGCACACTAGTGAAGCTGAGCCAGGCTCTTCAGCTTTGCTGCTTTTGAGCATCTGTGCTCCACTTATGCTCTGTGACATCTCTCGAGGTGGTTTGCCTCGGCCAGGCTGGCAAGTGCCCGCTAGTACCTAGAGCTGGGCAGGAGAGGGCAGAGAGCACTTCCATCTGACAGCAGGTTGCAGATTGCCTCGGAAAGAGCCGTGTCCTTGGAATGTGCAGCAAATCCTCTTTCTTTGCAAACCGCGGTTAGTGTGCAGTGCAGGTCCACTCTCCCCTTGCCAAATGGAGTGGGAAAGCTTTTCGCTAAGATAGAGACGACTAGAGAGGCAGAAGCGCGGCTCCGGAGCTATCCGGAGGAAAGTGCCGCTTCCCGGCGTCTTTCGGCTTGAAGCGGCGCTCCGGAGCGCTGGGCTGCCGCTCTACTGAGCTGTGCGCGAATTAGCCGCTTCTTCGCCTCCGAGAGGCAGAGATCGCGGTTGCTTGGAAGAGGCGAAGAACGAAGCCGCAAAGAAGCGGGCTTGCGTGCGAAGCCTTCCGACTGCTGGAGGACGGTGGCTGCCGCTCTCCTGCCTCTTGAATTCACTCTCGGCAAGCGAATGGAAAGCGTTCCAGGACAACTTGCCTGGGTTTTGACTTGGTCCTGATGCGTCCCACCTTGGCAAGTCTTGCTCGTCGCCAGAGGCTCCGAGATGCACAGAAGACGGTGGCAGCTGCTGAAAAGAAGGGCAGCGGTGAGTTTGTCGACAAGCAAGAACATAGGCAGCTGCCTGTGCTTGGGAAGGAGCAGCTGCCTGGTTTTGGCAATTGCCTTCACAGCGCCCAGAAGCCCGGTGCTCTGCTGCTTTGTTTTTCGCAGTCAGTCAATTGCACACTAGTGAAGCTGAGCCAGGCTCTTCAGCTTTGCTGCTTTTGAGCATCTGTGCTCCACTTATGCTCTGTGACATCTCTCGAGGTGGTTTGCCTCGGCCAGGCTGGCAAGTGCCCGCTAGTACCTAGAGCTGGGCAGGAGAGGGCAGAGAGCACTTCCATCTGACAGCAGGTTGCAGATTGCCTCGGAAAGAGCCGTGTCCTTGGAATGTGCAGCAAATCCTCTTTCTTTGCAAACCGCGGTTAGTGTGCAGTGCAGGTCCACTCTCCCCTTGCCAAATGGAGTGGGAAAGCTTTTCGCTAAGATAGAGACGACTAGAGAGGCAGAAGCGCGGCTCCGGAGCTATCCGGAGGAAAGTGCCGCTTCCCGGCGTCTTTCGGCTTGAAGCGGCGCTCCGGAGCGCTGCGCTGCCGCTCTACTGAGCTGTGCGCGAATTAGCCGCTTCTTCGCCTCCGAGAGGCAGAGATCGCGGTTGCTTGGAAGAGGCGAAGAACGAAGCCGCAAAGAAGCGGGCTTGCGTGCCAAGCCTTCCGACTGCTGGAGGACGGTGGCTGCCGCTCTCCTGCCTCTTGAATTCACTCTCGGCAAGCGAATGGAAAGCGTTCCAGGACAACTTGCCTGGGTTTTGACTTGGTCCTGATGCGTCCCACCTTGGCAAGTCTTGCTCGTCGCCAGAGGCTCCGAGATGCACAGAAGACGGTGGCAGCTGCTGAAAAGAAGGGCAGCGGTGAGTTTGTCGACAAGCAAGAACATAGGCAGCTGCCTGTGCTTGGGAAGGAGCAGCTGCCTGGTTTTGGCAATTGCCTTCACAGCGCCCAGAAGCCCGGTGCTCTGCTGCTTTGTTTTTCGCAGTCAGTCAATTGCACACTAGTGAAGCTGAGCCAGGCTCTTCAGCTTTGCTGCTTTTGAGCATCTGTGCTCCACTTATGCTCTGTGACATCTCTCGAGGTGGTTTGCCTCGGCCAGGCTGGCAGGTGCCCGCTAGTAGCTAGAGCTGGGCAGGAGAGGGCAGAGAGCACTTCCATCTGACAGCAGGTTGCAGATTGCCTCGGAAAGAGCCGTGTCCTTGGAATGTGCAGCAAATCCTCTTTCTTTGCAAACCGCGGTTAGTGTGCAGTGCAGGTCCACTCTCCCCTTGCCAAATGGAGTGGGAAAGCTTTTCGCTAAGATAGAGACGACTAGAGAGGCAGAAGCGCGGCTCCGGAGCTATCCGGAGGAAAGTGCCGCTTCCCGGCGTCTTTCGGCTTGAAGCGGCGCTCCGGAGCGCTGGGCTGCCGCTCTACTGAGCTGTGCGCGAATTAGCCGCTTCTTCGCCTCCGAGAGGCAGAGATCGCGGTTGCTTGGAAGAGGCGAAGAACGAAGCCGCAAAGAAGCGGGCTTGCGTGCGAAGCCTTCCGACTGCTGGAAGACGGTGGCTGCCGCTCTCCTGCCTCTTGAATTCACTCTCGGCAAGCGAATGGAAAGCGTTCCAGGACAACTTGCCTGGGTTTTGACTTGGTCCTGATGCGTCCCACCTTGGCAAGTCTTGCTCGTCGCCAGAGGCTCCGAGATGCACAGAAGACGGTGGCAGCTGCTGAAAAGAAGGGCAGCGGTGAGTTTGTCGACAAGCAAGAACATAGGCAGCTGCCTGTGCTTGGGAAGGAGCAGCTGCCTGGTTTTGGCAATTGCCTTCACAGCGCCCAGAAGCCCGGTGCTCTGCTGCTTTGTTTTTCGCAGTCAGTCAATTGCACACTAGTGAAGCTGAGCCAGGCTCTTCAGCTTTGCTGCTTTTGAGCATCTGTGCTCCACTTATGCTCTGTGACATCTCTCGAGGTGGTTTGCCTCGGCCAGGCTGGCAAGTGCCCGCTAGTACCTAGAGCTGGGCAGGAGAGGGCAGAGAGCACTTCCATCTGACAGCAGGTTGCAGATTGCCTCGGAAAGAGCCGTGTCCTTGGAATGTGCAGCAAATCCTCTTTCTTTGCAAACCGCGGTTAGTGTGCAGTGCAGGTCCACTCTCCCCTTGCCAAATGGAGTGGGAAAGCTTTTCGCTAAGATAGAGACGACTAGAGAGGCAGAAGCGCGGCTCCGGAGCTATCCGGAGGAAAGTGCCGCTTCCCGGCGTCTTTCGGCTTGAAGCGGCGCTCCGGAGCGCTGCGCTGCCGCTCTACTGAGCTGTGCGCGAATTAGCCGCTTCTTCGCCTCCGAGAGGCAGAGATCGCGGTTGCTTGGAAGAGGCGAAGAACGAAGCCGCAAAGAAGCGGGCTTGCGTGCGAAGCCTTCCGACTGCTGGAGGACGGTGGCTGCCGCTCTCCTGCCTCTTGAATTCACTCTCGGCAAGCGAAAGGAAAGCGTTCCAGGACAACTTGCCTGGGTTTTGACTTGGTCCTGATGCGTCCCACCTTGGCAAGTCTTGCTCGTCGCCAGAGGCTCCGAGATGCACAGAAGACGGTGGCAGCTGCTGAAAAGAAGGGCAGCGGTGAGTTTGTCGACAAGCAAGAACATAGGCAGCTGCCTGTGCTTGGGAAGGAGCAGCTGCCTGGTTTTGGCAATTGCCTTCACAGCGCCCAGAAGCCCGGTGCTCTGCTGCTTTGTTTTTCGCAGTCAGTCAATTGCACACTAGTGAAGCTGAGCCAGGCTCTTCAGCTTTGCTGCTTTTGAGCATCTGTGCTCCACTTATGCTCTGTGACATCTCTCGAGGTGGTTTGCCTCGGCCAGGCTGGCAAGTGCCCGCTAGTACCTAGAGCTGGGCAGGAGAGGGCAGAGAGCACTTCCATCTGACAGCAGGTTGCAGATTGCCTCGGAAAGAGCCGTGTCCTTGGAATGTGCAGCAAATCCTCTTTCTTTGCAAACCGCGGTTAGTGTGCAGTGCAGGTCCACTCTCCCCTTGCCAAATGGAGTGGGAAAGCTTTTCGCTAAGATAGAGACGACTAGAGAGGCAGAAGCGCGGCTCCGGAGCTATCCGGAGGAAAGTGCCGCTTCCCGGCGTCTTTCGGCTTGAAGCGGCGCTCCGGAGCGCTGCGCTGCCGCTCTACTGAGCTGTGCGCGAATTAGCCGCTTCTTCGCCTCCGAGAGGCAGAGATCGCGGTTGCTTGGAAGAGGCGAAGAACGAAGCCGCAAAGAAGCGGGCTTGCGTGCGAAGCCTTCCGACTGCTGGAGGACGGTGGCTGCCGCTCTCCTGCCTCTTGAATTCACTCTCGGCAAGCGAATGGAAAGCGTTCCAGGACAACTTGCCTGGGTTTTGACTTGGTCCTGATGCCTCCCACCTTGGCAAGTCTTGCTCGTCGCCAGAGGTTCCGAGATGCACAGAAGACGGTGGCAGCTGCTGAAAAGAAGGGCAGCGGTGAGTTTGTCGACAAGCAAGAACATAGGCAGCTGCCTGTGCTTGGGAAGGAGCAGCTGCCTGGTTTTGGCAATTGCCTTCACAGCGCCCAGAAGCCCGGTGCTCTGCTGCTTTGTTTTTCGCAGTCAGTCAATTGCACACTAGTGAAGCTGAGCCAGGCTCTTCAGCTTTGCTGCTTTTGAGCATCTGTGCTCCACTTATGCTCTGTGACATCTCTCGAGGTGGTTTGCCTCGGCCAGGCTGGCAAGTGCCCGCTAGTACCTAGAGCTGGGCAGGAGAGGGCAGAGAGCACTTCCATCTGACAGCAGGTTGCAGATTGCCTCGGAAAGAGCCGTGTCCTTGGAATGTGCAGCAAATCCTCTTTCTTTGCAAACCGCGGTTAGTGTGCAGTGCAGGTCCACTCTCCCCTTGCCAAATGGAGTGGGAAAGCTTTTCGCTAAGATAGAGACGACTAGAGAGGCAGAAGCGCGGCTCCGGAGCTATCCGGAGGAAAGTGCCGCTTCCCGGCGTCTTTCGGCTTGAAGCGGCGCTCCGGAGCGCTGCGCTGCCGCTCTACTGAGCTGTGCGCGAATTAGCCGCTTCTTCGCCTCCGAGAGGCAGAGATCGCGGTTGCTTGGAAGAGGCAAAGAACGAAGCCGCAAAGAAGCGGGCTTGCGTGCGAAGCCTTCCGACTGCTGGAGGACGGTGGCTGCCGCTCTCCTGCCTCTTGAATTCACTCTCGGCAAGCGAATGGAAAGCGTTCCAGGACAACTTGCCTGGGTTTTTACTGGGTCCTGATGCGTCCCACCTTGGCAAGTCTTGCTCGTCGCCAGAGGCTCTGAGATGCACAGAAGACGGTGGCAGCTGCTGAAAAGAAGGGCAGCGGTGAGTTTGTCGACAAGCAAGAACATAGGCAGCTGCCTGTGCTTGGGAAGGAGCAGCTGCCTGGTTTTGGCAATTGCCTTCACAGCGCCCAGAAGCCCGGTGCTCTGCTGCTTTGTTTTTCGCAGTCAGTCAATTACACAATAGTGAAGCTGAGCCAGGCTCTTCAGCTTTGCTGCTTTTGAGCATCTGTGCTCCACTTATGCTCTGTGACATCTCTCGAGGTGGTTTGCCTCGGCCAGGCTGGCAAGTGCCCGCTAGTACCTAGAGCTGGGCAGGAGAGGGCAGAGAGCACTTCCATCTGACAGCAGGTTGCAGATTGCCTCGGAAAGAGCCGTGTCCTTGGAATGTGCAGCAAATCCTCTTTCTTTGCAAACCGCGGTTAGTGTGCAGTGCAGGTCCACTCTCCCCTTGCCAAATGGAGTGGGAAAGCTTTTCGCTAAGATAGAGACGACTAGAGAGGCAGAAGCGCGGCTCCGGAGCTATCCGGAGGAAAGTGCCGCTTCCCGGCGTCTTTCGGCTTGAAGCGGCGCTCCGGAGCGCTGCGCTGCCGCTCTACTGAGCTGTGCGCGAATTAGCCGCTTCTTCGCCTCCGAGAGGCAGAGATCGCGGTTGCTTGGAAGAGGCGAAGAACGAAGCCGCAAAGAAGCGGGCTTGCGTGCGAAGCCTTCCGACTGCTGGAGGACGGTGGCTGCCGCTCTCCTGCCTCTTGAATTCACTCTCGGCAAGCGAATGGAAAGCGTTCCAGGACAACTTGCCTGGGTTTTGACTTGGTCCTGATGCGTCCCACCTTGGCAAGTCTTGCTCGTCGCCAGAGGCTCCGAGATGCACAGAAGACGGTGGCAGCTGCTGAAAAGAAGGGCAGCGGTGAGTTTGTCGACAAGCAAGAACATAGGCAGCTGCCTGTGCTTGGGAAGGAGCAGCTGCCTGGTTTTGGCAATTGCCTTCACAGCGCCCAGAAGCCCGGTGCTCTGCTGCTTTGTTTTTCGCAGTCAGTCAATTGCACACTAGTGAAGCTGAGCCAGGCTCTTCAGCTTTGCTACTTTTGAGCATCTGTGCTCCACTTATGCTCTGTGACATCTCTCGAGGTGGTTTGCCTCGCCCAGGCTGGCAAGTGCCCGCTAGTAGCTAGAGATGGGCAGGAGAGGGCAGAGAGCACTTCCATCTGACAGCAGGTTGCAGATTGCCTCGGAAAGAGCCGTGTCCTTGGAATGTGCAGCAAATCCTCTTTCTTTGCAAACCGCGGTTAGTGTGCAGTGCAGGTCCACTCTCCCCTTGCCAAATGGAGTGGGAAAGCTTTTCGCTAAGATAGAGACGACTAGAGAAGCAGAAGCGCGGCTCCGGAGCTATCCGGAGGAAAGTGCCGCTTCCCGGCGTCTTTCGGCTTGAAGCGGCGCTCCGGAGCGCTGCGCTGCCGCTCTACTGAGCTGTGCGCGAATTAGCCGCTTCTTCGCCTCCGAGAGGCAGAGATCGCGGTTGCTTGGAAGAGGCGAAGAACGAAGCCGCAAAGAAGCGGGCTTGCGTGCCAAGCCTTCCGACTGCTGGAGGACGGTGGCTGCCGCTCTCCTGCCTCTTGAATTCACTCTCGGCAAGCGAATGGAAAGCGTTCCAGGACAACTTGCCTGGGTTTTGACTTGGTCCTGATGCGTCCCACCTTGGCAAGTCTTGCTCGTCGCCAGAGGCTGCGAGATGCACAGAAGACGGTGGCAGCTGCTGAAAAGAAGGGCAGCGGTGAGTTTGTCGACAAGCAAGAACATAGGCAGCTGCCTGTGCTTGGGAAGGAGCAGCTGCCTGGTTTTGGCAATTGCCTTCACAGCGCCCAGAAGCCCGGTGCTCTGCTGCTTTGTTTTTCGCAGTCAGTCAATTGCACACTAGTGAAGCTGAGCCAGGCTCTTCAGCTTTGCTGCTTTTGAGCATCTGTGCTCCACTTATGCTCTGTGACATCTCTCGAGGTGGTTTGCCTCGGCCAGGCTGGCAAGTGCCCGCTAGTAGCTAGAGCTGGGCAGGAGAGGGCAGAGAGCACTTCCATCTGACAGCAGGTTGCAGATTGCCTCGGAAAGAGCCGTGTCCTTGGAATGTGCAGCAAATCCTCTTTCTTTGCAAACCGCGGTTAGTGTGCAGTGCAGGTCCACTCTCCCCTTGCCAAATGGAGTGGGAAAGCTTTTCGCTAAGATAGAGACGACTAGAGAGGCAGAAGCGCGGCTCCGGAGCTATCCGGAGGAAAGTGCCGCTTCCCGGCGTCTTTCGGCTTGAAGCGGCGCTCCGGAGCGCTGCGCTGCCGCTCTACTGAGCTGTGCGCGAATTAGCCGCTTCTTCGCCTCCGAGAGGCAGAGATCGCGGTTGCTTGGAAGAGGCGAAGAACGAAGCCGCAAAGAAGCGGGCTTGCGTGCGAAGCCTTCCGACTGCTGGAGGACGGTGGCTGCCGCTCTCCTGCCTCTTGAATTCACTCTCGGCAAGCGAAAGGAAAGCGTTCCAGGACAACTTGCCTGGGTTTTGACTTGGTCCTGATGCGTCCCACCTTGGCAAGTCTTGCTCGTCGCCAGAGGCTCTGAGATGCACAGAAGACGGTGGCAGCTGCTGAAAAGAAGGGCAGCGGTGAGTTTGTCGACAAGCAAGAACATAGGCAGCTGCCTGTGCTTGGGAAGGAGCAGCTGCCTGGTTTTGGCAATTGCCTTCACAGCGCCCAGAAGCCCGGTGCTCTGCTGCTTTGTTTTTCGCAGTCAGTCAATTGCACACTAGTGAAGCTGAGCCAGGCTCTTCAGCTTTGATGCTTTTGAGCATCTGTGCTCCACTTATGCTCTGTGACATCTCTCGAGGTGGTTTGCCTCGGCCAGGCTGGCAAGTGCCCGCTAGTACCTAGAGCTGGGCAGGAGAGGGCAGAGAGCACTTCCATCTGACAGCAGGTTGCAGATTGCCTCGGAAAGAGCCGTGTCCTTGGAATGTGCAGCAAATCCTCTTTCTTTGCAAACCGCGGTTAGTGTGCAGTGCAGGTCCACTCTCCCCTTGCCAAATGGAGTGGGAAAGCTTTTCGCTAAGATAGAGACGACTAGAGAGGCAGAAGCGCGGCTCCGGAGCTATCCGGAGGAAAGTGCCGCTTCCCGGCGTCTTTCGGCTTGAAGCGGCGCTCCGGAGCGCTGCGCTGCCGCTCTACTGAGCTGTGCGCGAATTAGCCGCTTCTTCGCCTCCGAGAGGCAGAGATCGCGGTTGCTTGGAAGAGGCGAAGAACGAAGCCGCAAAGAAGCGGGCTTGTGTGCCAAGCCTTCCGACTGCTGGAGGACGGTGGCTGCCGCTCTCCTGCCTCTTGAATTCACTCTCGGCAAGCGAATGGAAAGCGTTCCAGGACAACTTGCCTGGGTTTTGACTTGGTCCTGATGCGTCCCACCTTGGCAAGTCTTGCTCGTCGCCAGAGGCTCCGAGATGCACAGAAGACGGTGGCAGCTGCTGAAAAGAAGGGCAGCGGTGAGTTTGTCGACAAGCAAGAACATAGGCAGCTGCCTGTGCTTGGGAAGGAGCAGCTGCCTGGTTTTGGCAATTGCCTTCACAGCGCCCAGAAGCCCGGTGCTCTGCTGCTTTGTTTTTCGCAGTCAGTCAATTGCACACTAGTGAAGCTGAGCCAGGCTCTTCAGCTTTGCTGCTTTTGAGCATCTGTGCTCCACTTATGCTCTGTGACATCTCTCGAGGTGGTTTGCCTCGGCCAGGCTGGCAAGTGCCCGCTGGTACCTAAAGCTGGGCAGGAGAGGGCAGAGAGCACTTCCATCTGACAGCAGGTTGCAGATTGCCTCGGAAAGAGCCGTGTCCTTGGAATGTGCAGCAAATCCTCTTTCTTTGCAAACCGCGGTTAGTGTGCAGTGCAGGTCCACTCTCCCCTTGCCAAATGGAGTGGGAAAGCTTTTCGCTAAGATAGAGACGACTAGAGAGGCAGAAGCGCGGCTCCGGAGCTATCCGGAGGAAAGTGCCGCTTCCCGGCGTCTTTCGGCTTGAAGCGGCGCTCCGGAGCGCTGCGCTGCCGCTCTACTGAGCTGTGCGCGAATTAGCCGCTTCTTCGCCTCCGAGAGGCAGAGATCGCGGTTGCTTGGAAGAGGCGAAGAACAAAGCCGCAAAGAAGCGGGCTTGCGTGCGAAGCCTTCCGACTGCTGGAGGACGGTGGCTGCCGCTCTCCTGCCTCTTGAATTCACTCTCGGCAAGCGAATGGAAAGCGTTCCAGGACAACTTGCCTGGGTTTTGACTTGGTCCTGATGCGTCCCACCTTGGCAAGTCTTGCTCGTCGCCAGAGGCTCCGAGATGCACAGAAGACGGTGGCAGCTGCTGAAAAGAAGGGCAGCGGTGAGTTTGTCGACAAGCAAGATCATAGGCAGCTGCCTGTGCTTGGGAAGGAGCAGCTGCCTGGTTTTGGCAATTGCCTTCACAGCGCCCAGAAGCCCGGTGCTCTGCTGCTTTGTTTTTCGCAGTCAGTCAATTGCACACTAGTGAAGCTGAGCCAGGCTCTTCAGCTTTGCTGCTTTTGAGCATCTGTGCTCCACTTATGCTCTGTGACATCTCTCGAGGTGGTTTGCCTCGGCCAGGCTGGCAAGTGCCCGCTAGTACCTAGAGCTGGGCAGGAGAGGGCAGAGAGCACTTCCACCTGACAGCAGGTTGCAGATTGCCTCGGAAAGAGCCGTGTCCTTGGAATGTGCAGCAAATCCTCTTTCTTTGCAAACCGCGGTTAGTGTGCAGTGCAGGTCCACTCTCCCCTTGCCAAATGGAGTGGGAAAGCTTTTCGCTAAGATAGAGACGACTAGAGAGGCAGAAGCACGGCTCCGGAGCTATCCGGAGGAAAGTGCCGCTTCCCGGCGTCTTTCGGCTTGAAGCGGCGCTCCGGAGCGCTGCACTGCCGCTCTACTGAGCTGTGCGCGAATTAGCCGCTTCTTCGCCTCCAAGAGGCAGAGATCGCGGTTGCTTGGAAGAGGCGAAGAACGAAGCCGCAAAGAAGCGGGCTTGCGTGCGAAGCCTTCCGACTGCTGGAGGACGGTGGCTGCCGCTCTCCTGCCTCTTGAATTCACTCTCGGCAAGCGAATGGAAAGCGTTCCAGGACAACTTGCCTGGGTTTTGACTTGGTCCTGATGCGTCCCACCTTGGCAAGTCTTGCTCGTCGCCAGAGGCTCCGAGATGCACAGAAGACGGTGGCAGCTGCTGAAAAGAAGGGCAGCGGTGAGTTTGTCGACAAGCAAGAACATAGGCAGCTGCCTGTGCTTGGGAAGGAGCAGCTGCCTGGTTTTGGCAATTGCCTTCACAGCGCCCAGAAGCCCGGTGCTCTGCTGCTTTGTTTTTCGCAGTCAGTCAATTGCACACTAGTGAAGCTGAGCCAGGCTCTTCAGCTTTGCTGCTTTTGAGCATCTGTGCTCCACTTATGCTCTGTGACATCTCTCGAGGTGGTTTGCCTCGGCCAGGCTGGCAAGTGCCCGCTAGTAGCTAGAGCTGGGCAGGAGAGGGCAGAGAGCACTTCCATCTGACAGCAGGTTGCAGATTGCCTCGGAAAGAGCCGTGTCCTTGGAATGTGCAGCAAATCCTCTTTCTTTGCAAACCGCGGTTAGTGTGCAGTGCAGGTCCACTCTCCCCTTGCCAAATGGAGTGGGAAAGCTTTTCGCTAAGATAGAGACGACTAGAGAGGCAGAAGCGCGGCTCCGGAGCTATCCGGAGGAAAGTGCCGCTTCCCGGCGTCTTTCGGCTTGAAGCGGCGCTCCGGAGCGCTGCGCTGCCGCTCTACTGAGCTGTGCGCGAATTAGCCGCTTCTTCGCCTCCGAGAGGCAGAGATCGCGGTTGCTTGGAAGAGGCGAAGAACGAAGCCGCAAAGAAGCGGGCTTGCGTGCGAAGCCTTCCGACTGCTGGAGGACGGTGGCTGCCGCTCTCCTGCCTCTTGAATTCACTCTCGGCAAGCGAATGGAAAGCGTTCCAGGACAACTTGCCTGGGTTTTGACTTGGTCCTGATGCGTCCCACCTTGGCAAGTCTTGCTCGTCGCCAGAGGCTCCGAGATGCACAGAAGACGGTGGCAGCTGCTGAAAAGAAGGGCAGCGGTGAGTTTGTCGACAAGCAAGAACATAGGCAGCTGCCTGTGCTTGGGAAGGAGCAGCTGCCTGGTTTTGGCAATTGCCTTCACAGCGCCCAGAAGCCCGGTGCTCTGCTGCTTTGTTTTTCGCAGTCAGTCAATTGCACACTAGTGAAGCTGAGCCAGGCTCTTCAGCTTTGCTGCTTTTGAGCATCTGTGCTCCACTTATGCTCTGTGACATCTCTCGAGGTGGTTTGCCTCGGCCAGGCTGGCAAGTGCCCGCTAGTACCTAGAGCTGGGCAGGAGAGGGCAGAGAGCACTTCCATCTGACAGCAGGTTGCAGATTGCCTCGGAAAGAGCCGTGTCCTTGGAATGTGCAGCAAATCCTCTTTCTTTGCAAACCGCGGTTAGTGTGCAGTGCAGGTCCACTCTCCCCTTGCCAAATGGAGTGGGAAAGCTTTTCGCTAAGATAGAGACGACTAGAGAGGCAGAAGCGCGGCTCCAGAGCTATCCGGAGGAAAGTGCCGCTTCCCGGCGTCTTTCGGCTTGAAGCGGCGCTCCGGAGCGCTGCGCTGCCGCTCTACTGAGCTGTGCGCGAATTAGCCGCTTCTTCGCCTCCGAGAGGCAGAGATCGCGGTTGCTTGGAAGAGGCGAAGAACGAAGCCGCAAAGAAGCGGGCTGGTGTGCGAAGCCTTCCGACTGCTGGAGGACGGTGGCTGCCGCTCTCCTGCCTCTTGAATTCACTCTCGGCAAGCGAATGGAAAGCGTTCCAGGACAACTTGCCTGGGTTTTGACTTGGTCCTGATGCGTCCCACCTTGGCAAGTCTTGCTCGTCGCCAGAGGCTCCGAGATGCACAGAAGACGGTGGCAGCTGCTGAAAAGAAGGGCAGCGGTGAGTTTGTCGACAAGCAAGAACATAGGCAGCTGCCTGTGCTTGGGAAGGAGCAGCTGCCTGGTTTTGGCAATTGCCTTCACAGCGCCCAGAAGCCCGGTGCTCTGCTGCTTTGTTTTTCGCAGTCAGTCAATTGCACACTAGTGAAGCTGAGCCAGGCTCTTCAGCTTTGCTGCTTTTGAGCATCTGTGCTCCACTTATGCTCTGTGACATCTCTCGAGGTGGTTTGCCTCGGCCAGGCTGGCAAGTGCCCGCTAGTAGCTAGAGCTGGGCAGGAGAGGGCAGAGAGCACTTCCATCTGACAGCAGGTTGCAGATTGCCTCGGAAAGAGCCGTGTCCTTGGAATGTGCAGCAAATCCTCTTTCTTTGCAAACCGCGGTTAGTGTGCAGTGCAGGTCCACTCTCCCCTTGCCAAATGGAGTGGGAAAGCTTTTCGCTAAGATAGAGACGACTAGAGAGGCAGAAGCGCGGCTCCGGAGCTATCCGGAGGAAAGTGCCGCTTCCCGGCGTCTTTCGGCTTGAAGCGGCGCTCCGGAGCGCTGCGCTGCCGCTCTACTGAGCTGTGCGCGAATTAGCCGCTTCTTCGCCTCCGAGAGGCAGAGATCGCGGTTGCTTGGAAGAGGCGAAGAACGAAGCCGCAAAGAAGCGGGCTTGCGTGCGAAGCCTTCCGACTGCTGGAGGACGGTGGCTGCCGCTCTCCTGCCTCTTGAATTCACTCTCGGCAAGCGAATGGAAAGCGTTCCAGGACAACTTGCCTGGGTTTTTACTGGGTCCTGATGCGTCCCACCTTGGCAAGTCTTGCTCGTCGCCAGAGGCTCTGAGATGCACAGAAGACGGTGGCAGCTGCTGAAAAGAAGGGCAGCGGTGAGTTTGTCGACAAGCAAGAACATAGGCAGCTGCCTGTGCTTGGGAAGGAGCAGCTGCCTGGTTTTGGCAATTGCCTTCACAGCGCCCAGAAGCCCGGTGCTCTGCTGCTTTGTTTTTCGCAGTCAGTCAATTGCACACTAGTGAAGCTGAGCCAGGCTCTTCAGCTTTGCTGCTTTTGAGCATCTGTGCTCCACTTATGCTCTGTGACATCTCTCGAGGTGGTTTGCCTCGGCCAGGCTGGCAAGTGCCCGCTAGTACCTAGAGCTGGGCAGGAGAGGGCAGAGAGCACTTCCATCTGACAGCAGGTTGCAGATTGCCTCGGAAAGAGCCGTGTCCTTGGAATGTGCAGCAAATCCTCTTTCTTTGCAAACCGCGGTTAGTGTGCAGTGCAGGTCCACTCTCCCCTTGCCAAATGGAGTGGGAAAGCTTTTCGCTAAGATAGAGACGACTAGAGAGGCAGAAGCGCGGCTCCGGAGCTATCCGGAGGAAAGTGCCGCTTCCCGGCGTCTTTCGGCTTGAAGCGGCGCTCCGGAGCGCTGCGCTGCCGCTCTACTGAGCTGTGCGCGAATTAGCCGCTTCTTCGCCTCCGAGAGGCAGAGATCGCGGTTGCTTGGAAGAGGCGAAGAACGAAGCCGCAAAGAAGCGGGCTTGCGTGCGAAGCCTTCCGACTGCTGGAGGACGGTGGCTGCCGCTCTCCTGCCTCTTGAATTCACTCTCGGCAAGCGAATGGAAAGCGTTCCAGGACAACTTGCCTGGGTTTTTACTGGGTCCTGATGCGTCCCACCTTGGCAAGTCTTGCTCGTCGCCAGAGGCTCCGAGATGCACAGAAGACGGTGGCAGCTGCTGAAAAGAAGGGCAGCGGTGAGTTTGTCGACAAGCAAGAACATAGGCAGCTGCCTGTGCTTGGGAAGGAGCAGCTGCCTGGTTTTGGCAATTGCCTTCACAGCGCCCAGAAGCCCGGTGCTCTGCTGCTTTGTTTTTCGCAGTCAGTCAATTGCACACTAGTGAAGCTGAGCCAGGCTCTTCAGCTTTGCTGCTTTTGAGCATCTGTGCTCCACTTATGCTCTGTGACATCTCTCGAGGTGGTTTGCCTCGGCCAGGCTGGCAAGTGCCCGCTAGTACCTAGAGCTGGGCAGGAGAGGGCAGAGAGCACTTCCATCTGACAGCAGGTTGCAGATTGCCTCGGAAAGAGCCGTGTCCTTGGAATGTGCAGCAAATCCTCTTTCTTTGCAAACCGCAGTTAGTGTGCAGTGCAGGTCCACTCTCCCCTTGCCAAATGGAGTGGGAAAGCTTTTCGCTAAGATAGAGACGACTAGAGAGGCAGAAGCGCGGCTCCGGAGCTATCCGGAGGAAAGTGCCGCTTCCCGGCGTCTTTCGGCTTGAAGCGGCGCTCCGGAGCGCTGCGCTGCCGCTCTACTGAGCTGTGCGCGAATTAGCCGCTTCTTCGCCTCCGAGAGGCAGAGATCGCGGTTGCTTGGAAGAGGCGAAGAACGAAGCCGCAAAGAAGCGGGCTTGCGTGCGAAGCCTTCCGACTGCTGGAGGACGGTGGCTGCCGCTCTCCTGCCTCTTGAATTCACTCTCGGCAAGCGAAAGGAAAGCGTTCCAGGACAACTTGCCTGGGTTTTGACTTGGTCCTGATGCGTCCCACCTTGGCAAGTCTTGCTCGTCGCCAGAGGCTCCGAGATGCACAGAAGACGGTGGCAGCTGCTGAAAAGAAGGGCAGCGGTGAGTTTGTCGACAAGCAAGAACATAGGCAGCTGCCTGTGCTTGGGAAGGAGCAGCTGCCTGGTTTTGGCAATTGCCTTCACAGCGCCCAGAAGCCCGGTGCTCTGCTGCTTTGTTTTTCGCAGTCAGTCAATTGCACACTAGTGAAGCTGAGCCAGGCTCTTCAGCTTTGCTGCTTTTGAGCATCTGTGCTCCACTTATGCTCTGTGACATCTCTCGAGGTGGTTTGCCTCGGCCAGGCTGGCAAGTGCCCGCTAGTAGCTAGAGCTGGGCAGGAGAGGGCAGAGAGCACTTCCATCTGACAGCAGGTTGCAGATTGCCCCGGAAAGAGCCGTGTCCTTGGAATGTGCAGCAAATCCTCTTTCTTTGCAAACCGCGGTTAGTGTGCAGTGCAGGTCCACTCTCCCCTTGCCAAATGGAGTGGGAAAGCTTTTCGCTAAGATAGAGACGACTAGAGAGGCAGAAGCGCGGCTCCGGAGCTATCCGGAGGAAAGTGCCGCTTCCCGGCGTCTTTCGGCTTGAAGCGGCGCTCCGGAGCGCTGCGCTGCCGCTCTACTGAGCTGTGCGCGAATTAGCCGCTTCTTCGCCTCCGAGAGGCAGAGATCGCGGTTGCTTGGAAGAGGCGAAGAACGAAGCCGCAAAGAAGCGGGCTTGCGTGCGAAGCCTTCCGACTGCTGGAGGACGGTGGCTGCCGCTCTCCTGCCTCTTGAATTCACTCTCGGCAAGCGAATGGAAAGCGTTCCAGGACAACTTGCCTGGGTTTTTACTGGGTCCTGATGCGTCCCACCTTGGCAAGTCTTGCTCGTCGCCAGAGGCTCTGAGATGCACAGAAGACGGTGGCAGCTGCTGAAAAGAAGGGCAGCGGTGAGTTTGTCGATAGCAAGAACATAGGCAGCTGCCTGTGCTTGGGAAGGAGCAGCTGCCTGGTTTTGGCAATTGCCTTCACAGCGCCCAGAAGCCCGGTGCTCTGCTGCTTTGTTTTTCGCAGTCAGTCAATTGCACACTAGTGAAGCTGAGCCAGGCTCTTCAGCTTTGCTGCTTTTGAGCATCTGTGCTCCACTTATGCTCTGTGACATCTCTCGAGGTGGTTTGCCTCGGCCAGGCTGGCAAGTGCCCGCTAGTACCTAGAGCTGGGCAGGAGAGGGCAGAGAGCACTTCCATCTGACAGCAGGTTGCAGATTGCCTCGGAAAGAGCCGTGTCCTTGGAATGTGCAGCAAATCCTCTTTCTTTGCAAACCGCGGTTAGTGTGCAGTGCAGGTCCACTCTCCCCTTGCCAAATGGAGTGGGAAAGCTTTTCGCTAAGATAGAGACGACTAGAGAGGCAGAAGCGCGGCTCCGGAGCTATCCGGAGGAAAGTGCCGCTTCCCGGCGTCTTTCGGCTTGAAGCGGCGCTCCGGAGCGCTGCGCTGCCGCTCTACTGAGCTGTGCGCGAATTAGCCGCTTCTTCGCCTCCGAGAGGCAGAGATCGCGGTTGCTTGGAAGAGGCGAAGAACGAAGCCGCAAAGAAGCGGGCTTGCGTGCCAAGCCTTCCGACTGCTGGAGGACGGTGGCTGCCGCTCTCCTGCCTCTTGAATTCACTCTCGGCAAGCGAATGGAAAGCGTTCCAGGACAACTTGCCTGGGTTTTGACTTGGTCCTGATGCGTCCCACCTTGGCAAGTCTTGCTCGTCGCCAGAGGCTCCGAGATGCACAGAAGACGGTGGCAGCTGCTGAAAAGAAGGGCAGCGGTGAGTTTGTCGACAAGCAAGAGCATAGGCAGCTGCCTGTGCTTGGGAAGGAGCAGCTGCCTGGTTTTGGCAATTGCCTTCACAGCGCCCAGAAGCCCGGTGCTCTGCTGCTTTGTTTTTCGCAGTCAGTCAATTGCACACTAGTGAAGCTGAGCCAGGCTCTTCAGCTTTGCTGCTTTTGAGCATCTGTGCTCCACTTATGCTCTGTGACATCTCTCGAGGTGGTTTGCCTCGGCCAGGCTGGCAAGTGCCCGCTGGTACCTAAAGCTGGGCAGGAGAGGGCAGAGAGCACTTCCATCTGACAGCAGGTTGCAGATTGCCTCGGAAAGAGCCGTGTCCTTGGAATGTGCAGCAAATCCTCTTTCTTTGCAAACCGCGGTTAGTGTGCAGTGCAGGTCCACTCTCCCCTTGCCAAATGGAGTGGGAAAGCTTTTCGCTAAGATAGAGACGACTAGAGAGGCAGAAGCGCGGCTCCGGAGCTATCCGGAGGAAAGTGCCGCTTCCCGGCGTCTTTCGGCTTGAAGCGGCGCTCCGGAGCGCTGCGCTGCCGCTCTACTGAGCTGTGCGCGAATTAGCCGCTTCTTCGCCTCCGAGAGGCAGAGATCGCGGTTGCTTGGAAGAGGCAAAGAACGAAGCCGCAAAGAAGCGGGCTTGCGTGCGAAGCCTTCCGACTGCTGGAGGACGGTGGCTGCCGCTCTCCTGCCTCTTGAATTCACTCTCGGCAAGCGAATGGAAAGCGTTCCAGGACAACTTGCCTGGGTTTTGACTTGGTCCTGATGCGTCCCACCTTGGCAAGTCTTGCTCGTCGCCAGAGGCTCCGAGATGCACAGAAGACGGTGGCAGCTGCTGAAAAGAAGGGCAGCGGTGAGTTTGTCGACAAGCAAGAACATAGGCAGCTGCCTGTGCTTGGGAAGGAGCAGCTGCCTGGTTTTGGCAATTGCCTTCACAGCGCCCAGAAGCCCGGTGCTCTGCTGCTTTGTTTTTCGCAGTCAGTCAATTGCACACTAGTGAAGCTGAGCCAGGCTCTTCAGCTTTGCTGCTTTTGAGCATCTGTGCTCCACTTATGCTCTGTGACATCTCTCGAGGTGGTTTGCCTCGGCCAGGCTGGCAAGTGCCCGCTAGTACCTAGAGCTGGGCAGGAGAGGGCAGAGAGCACTTCCATCTGACAGCAGGTTGCAGATTGCCTCGGAAAGAGCCGTGTCCTTGGAATGTGCAGCAAATCCTCTTTCTTTGCAAACCGCGGTTAGTGTGCAGTGCAGGTCCACTCTCCCCTTGCCAAATGGAGTGGGAAAGCTTTTCGCTAAGATAGAGACGACTAGAGAGGCAGAAGCGCGGCTCCGGAGCTATCCGGAGGAAAGTGCCGCTTCCCGGCGTCTTTCGGCTTGAAGCGGCGCTCCGGAGCGCTGCGCTGCCGCTCTACTGAGCTGTGCGCAAATTAGCCGCTTCTTCGCCTCCGAGAGGCAGAGATCGCGGTTGCTTGGAAGAGGCGAAGAACGAAGCCGCAAAGAAGCGGGCTTGCGTGCCAAGCCTTCCGACTGCTGGAGGACGGTGGCTGCCGCTCTCCTGCCTCTTGAATTCACTCTCGGCAAGCGAATGGAAAGCGTTCCAGGACAACTTGCCTGGGTTTTGACTTGGTCCTGATGCGTCCCACCTTGGCAAGTCTTGCTCGTCGCCAGAGGCTCCGAGATGCACAGAAGACGGTGGCAGCTGCTGAAAAGAAGGGCAGCGGTGAGTTTGTCGACAAGCAAGAACATAGGCAGCTGCCTGTGCTTGGGAAGGAGCAGCTGCCTGGTTTTGGCAATTGCCTTCACAGCGCCCAGAAGCCCGGTGCTCTGCTGCTTTGTTTTTCGCAGTCAGTCAATTGCACACTAGTGAAGCTGAGCCAGGCTCTTCAGCTTTGCTGCTTTTGAGCATCTGTGCTCCACTTATGCTCTGTGACATCTCTCGAGGTGGTTTGCCTCGGCCAGGCTGGCAAGTGCCCGCTGGTACCTAAAGCTGGGCAGGAGAGGGCAGAGAGCACTTCCATCTGACAGCAGGTTGCAGATTGCCTCGGAAAGAGCCGTGTCCTTGGAATGTGCAGCAAATCCTCTTTCTTTGCAAACCGCGGTTAGTGTGCAGTGCAGGTCCACTCTCCCCTTGCCAAATGGAGTGGGAAAGCTTTTCGCTAAGATAGAGACGACTAGAGAGGCAGAAGCGCGGCTCCGGAGCTATCCGGAGGAAAGTGCCGCTTCCCGGCGTCTTTCGGCTTGAAGCGGCGCTCCGGAGCGCTGCGCTGCCGCTCTACTGAGCTGTGCGCGAATTAGCCGCTTCTTCGCCTCCGAGAGGCAGAGATCGCGGTTGCTTGGAAGAGGCAAAGAACGAAGCCGCAAAGAAGCGGGCTTGCGTGCGAAGCCTTCCGACTGCTGGAGGACGGTGGCTGCCGCTCTCCTGCCTCTTGAATTCACTCTCGGCAAGCGAATGGAAAGCGTTCCAGGACAACTTGCCTGGGTTTTGACTTGGTCCTGATGCGTCCCACCTTGGCAAGTCTTGCTCGTCGCCAGAGGCTCCGAGATGCACAGAAGACGGTGGCAGCTGCTGAAAAGAAGGGCAGCGGTGAGTTTGTCGACAAGCAAGAACATAGGCAGCTGCCTGTGCTTGGGAAGGAGCAGCTGCCTGGTTTTGGCAATTGCCTTCACAGCGCCCAGAAGCCCGGTGCTCTGCTGCTTTGTTTTTCGCAGTCAGTCAATTGCACACTAGTGAAGCTGAGCCAGGCTCTTCAGCTTTGCTACTTTTGAGCATCTGTGCTCCACTTATGCTCTGTGACATCTCTCGAGGTGGTTTGCCTCGCCCAGGCTGGCAAGTGCCCGCTAGTAGCTAGAGCTGGGCAGGAGAGGGCAGAGAGCACTTCCATCTGACAGCAGGTTGCAGATTGCCTCGGAAAGAGCCGTGTCCTTGGAATGTGCAGCAAATCCTCTTTCTTTGCAAACCGCGGTTAGTGTGCAGTGCAGGTCCACTCTCCCCTTGCCAAATGGAGTGGGAAAGCTTTTCGCTAAGATAGAGACGACTAGAGAAGCAGAAGCGCGGCTCCGGAGCTATCCGGAGGAAAGTGCCGCTTCCCGGCGTCTTTCGGCTTGAAGCGGCGCTCCGGAGCGCTGCGCTGCCGCTCTACTGAGCTGTGCGCGAATTAGCCGCTTCTTCGCCTCCGAGAGGCAGAGATCGCGGTTGCTTGGAAGAGGCGAAGAACGAAGCCGCAAAGAAGCGGGCTTGCGTGCCAAGCCTTCCGACTGCTGGAGGACGGTGGCTGCCGCTCTCCTGCCTCTTGAATTCACTCTCGGCAAGCGAATGGAAAGCGTTCCAGGACAACTTGCCTGGGTTTTGACTTGGTCCTGATGCGTCCCACCTTGGCAAGTCTTGCTCGTCGCCAGAGGCTCCGAGATGCACAGAAGACGGTGGCAGCTGCTGAAAAGAAGGGCAGCGGTGAGTTTGTCGACAAGCAAGAACATAGGCAGCTGCCTGTGCTTGGGAAGGAGCAGCTGCCTGGTTTTGGCAATTGCCTTCACAGCGCCCAGAAGCCCGGTGCTCTGCTGCTTTGTTTTTCGCAGTCAGTCAATTGCACACTAGTGAAGCTGAGCCAGGCTCTTCAGCTTTGCTGCTTTTGAGCATCTGTGCTCCACTTATGCTCTGTGACATCTCTCGAGGTGGTTTGCCTCGGCCAGGCTGGCAAGTGCCCGCTAGTAGCTAGAGCTGGGCAGGAGAGGGCAGAGAGCACTTCCATCTGACAGCAGGTTGCAGATTGCCTCGGAAAGAGCCGTGTCCTTGGAATGTGCAGCAAATCCTCTTTCTTTGCAAACCGCGGTTAGTGTGCAGTGCAGGTCCACTCTCCCCTTGCCAAATGGAGTGGGAAAGCTTTTCGCTAAGCTAGAGATGACTAGAGAGGCAGAAGCGCGGCTCCGGAGCTATCCGGAGGAAAGTGCCGCTTCCCGGCGTCTTTCGGCTTGAAGCGGCGCTCCGGAGCGCTGCGCTGCCGCTCTACTGAGCTGTGCGCGAATTAGCCGCTTCTTCGCCTCCGAGAGGCAGAGATCGCGGTTGCTTGGAAGAGGCGAAGAACGAAGCCGCAAAGAAGCGGGCTTGCGTGCGAAGCCTTCCGACTGCTGGAGGACGGTGGCTGCCGCTCTCCTGCCTCTTGAATTCACTCTCGGCAAGCGAAAGGAAAGCGTTCCAGGACAACTTGCCTGGGTTTTGACTTGGTCCTGATGCGTCCCACCTTGGCAAGTCTTGCTCGTCGCCAGAGGCTCCGAGATGCACAGAAGACGGTGGCAGCTGCTGAAAAGAAGGGCAGCGGTGAGTTTGTCGACAAGCAAGAACATAGGCAGCTGCCTGTGCTTGGGAAGGAGCAGCTGCCTGGTTTTGGCAATTGCCTTCACAGCGCCCAGAAGCCCGGTGCTCTGCTGCTTTGTTTTTCGCAGTCAGTCAATTGCACACTAGTGAAGCTGAGCCAGGCTCTTCAGCTTTGCTGCTTTTGAGCATCTGTGCTCCACTTATGCTCTGTGACATCTCTCGAGGTGGTTTGCCTCGGCCAGGCTGGCAAGTGCCCGCTAGTACCTAGAGCTGGGCAGGAGAGGGCAGAGAGCACTTCCATCTGACAGCAGGTTGCAGATTGCCTCGGAAAGAGCCGTGTCCTTGGAATGTGCAGCAAATCCTCTTTCTTTGCAAACCGCGGTTAGTGTGCAGTGCAGGTCCACTCTCCCCTTGCCAAATGGAGTGGGAAAGCTTTTCGCTAAGATAGAGACGACTAGAGAGGCAGAAGCGCGGCTCCGGAGCTATCCGGAGGAAAGTGCCGCTTCCCGGCGTCTTTCGGCTTGAAGCGGCGCTCCGGAGCGCTGCGCTGCCGCTCTACTGAGCTGTGCGCGAATTAGCCGCTTCTTCGCCTCCGAGAGGCAGAGATCGCGGTTGCTTGGAAGAGGTGAAGAACGAAGCCGCAAAGAAGCGGGCTTGCGTGCCAAGCCTTCTGACTGCTGGAGGACGGTGGCTGCCGCTCTCCTGCCTCTTGAATTCACTCTCGGCAAGCGAATGGAAAGCGTTCCAGGACAACTTGCCTGGGTTTTGACTTGGTCCTGATGCGTCCCACCTTGGCAAGTCTTGCTCGTCGCCAGAGGCTCCGAGATGCACAGAAGACGGTGGCAGCTGCTGAAAAGAAGGGCAGCGGTGAGTTTGTCGACAAGCAAGAGCATAGGCAGCTGCCTGTGCTTGGGAAGGAGCAGCTGCCTGGTTTTGGCAATTGCCTTCACAGCGCCCAGAAGCCCGGTGCTCTGCTGCTTTGTTTTTCGCAGTCAGTCAATTGCACACTAGTGAAGCTGAGCCAGGCTCTTCAGCTTTGCTGCTTTTGAGCATCTGTGCTCCACTTATGCTCTGTGACATCTCTCGAGGTGGTTTGCCTCGGCCAGGCTGGCAAGTGCCCGCTAGTACCTAGAGCTGGGCAGGAGAGGGCAGAGAGCACTTCCATCTGACAGCAGGTTGCAGATTGCCTCGGAAAGAGCCGTGTCCTTGGAATGTGCAGCAAATCCTCTTTCTTTGCAAACCGCGGTTAGTGTGCAGTGCAGGTCCACTCTCCCCTTGCCAAATGGAGTGGGAAAGCTTTTCGCTAAGATAGAGACGACTAGAGAGGCAGAAGCGCGGCTCCGGAGCTATCCGGAGGAAAGTGCCGCTTCCCGGCGTCTTTCGGCTTGAAGCGGCGCTCCGGAGCGCTGCGCTGCCGCTCTACTGAGCTGTGCGCGAATTAGCCGCTTCTTCGCCTCCGAGAGGCAGAGATCGCGGTTGCTTGGAAGAGGCGAAGAACGAAGCCGCAAAGAAGCGGGCTTGCGTGCGAAGCCTTCCGACTGCTGGAGGACGGTGGCTGCCGCTCTCCTGCCTCTTGAATTCACTCTCGGCAAGCGAATGGAAAGCGTTCCAGGACAACTTGCCTGGGTTTTGACTTGGTCCTGATGCGTCCCACCTTGGCAAGTCTTGCTCGTCGCCAGAGGCTCCGAGATGCACAGAAGACGGTGGCAGCTGCTGAAAAGAAGGGCAGCGGTGAGTTTGTCGACAAGCAAGAACATAGGCAGCTGCCTGTGCTTGGGAAGGAGCAGCTGCCTGGTTTTGGCAATTGCCTTCACAGCGCCCAGAAGCCCGGTGCTCTGCTGCTTTGTTTTTCGCAGTCAGTCAATTGCACACTAGTGAAGCTGAGCCAGGCTCTTCAGCTTTGCTGCTTTTGAGCATCTGTGCTCCACTTATGCTCTGTGACATCTCTCGAGGTGGTTTGCCTCGGCCAGGCTGGCAAGTGCCCGCTAGTACCTAGAGCTGGGCAGGAGAGGGCAGAGAGCACTTCCATCTGACAGCAGGTTGCAGATTGCCTCGGAAAGAGCCGTGTCCTTGGAATGTGCAGCAAATCCTCTTTCTTTGCAAACCGCGGTTAGTGTGCAGTGCAGGTCCACTCTCCCCTTGCCAAATGGAGTGGGAAAGCTTTTCGCTAAGATAGAGACGACTAGAGAGGCAGAAGCGCGGCTTCCGGAGCTATCCGGAGGAAAGTGCCGCTTCCCGGCGTCTTTCGGCTTGAAGCGGCGCTCCGGAGCGCTGCGCTGCCGCTCTACTGAGCTGTGCGCGAATCAGCCGCTTCTTCGCCTCCGAGAGGCAGAGAATCGCGGTTGCTTGGAAGAGGCGAAGAACGAAGCCGCAAAGAAGCGGGCTTGCGTGCCAAGCCTTCCGACTGCTGGAGGACGGTGGCTGCCGCTCTCCTGCCTCTTGAATTCACTCTCGGCAAGCGAATGGAAAGCGTTCCAGGACAACTTGCCTGGGTTTTGACTTGGTCCTGATGCGTCCCACCTTGGCAAGTCTTGCTCGTCGCCAGAGGCTCCGAGATGCACAGAAGACGGTGGCAGCTGCTGAAAAGAAGGGCAGCGGTGAGTTTGTCGACAAGCAAGAACATAGGCAGCTGCCTGTGCTTGGGAAGGAGCAGCTGCCTGGTTTTGGCAATTGCCTTCACAGCGCCCAGAAGCCCGGTGCTCTGCTGCTTTGTTTTTCGCAGTCAGTCAATTGCACACTAGTGAAGCTGAGCCAGGCTCTTCAGCTTTGCTGCTTTTGAGCATCTGTGCTCCACTTATGCTCTGTGACATCTCTCGAGGTGGTTTGCCTCGGCCAGGCTGGCAAGTGCCCGCTAGTACCTAGAGCTGGGCAGGAGAGGGCAGAGAGCACTTCCATCTGACAGCAGGTTGCAGATTGCCTCGGAAAGAGCCGTGTCCTTGGAATGTGCAGCAAATCCTCTTTCTTTGCAAACCGCGGTTAGTGTGCAGTGCAGGTCCACTCTCCCCTTGCCAAATGGAGTGGGAAAGCTTTTCGCTAAGATAGAGACGACTAGAGAGGCAGAAGCGCGGCTCCGGAGCTATCCGGAGGAAAGTGCCGCTTCCCGGCGTCTTTCGGCTTGAAGCGGCGCTCCGGAGCGCTGCGCTGC
This sequence comes from Anomalospiza imberbis, assembly GCF_031753505.1. Classification (NCBI taxonomy): domain Eukaryota; kingdom Metazoa; phylum Chordata; class Aves; order Passeriformes; family Viduidae; genus Anomalospiza; species Anomalospiza imberbis. The sequence goes on from NW_027100013.1 coordinate 27,809, forward strand.
CGCTCTACTGAGCTGTGCGCGAATTAGCCGCTTCTTCGCCTCCGAGAGGCAGAGATCGCGGTTGCTTGGAAGAGGCGAAGAACGAAGCCGCAAAGAAGCGGGCTTGCGTGCGAAGCCTTCCGACTGCTGGAGGACGGTGGCTGCCGCTCTCCTGCCTCTTGAATTCACTCTCGGCAAGCGAAAGGAAAGCGTTCCAGGACAACTTGCCTGGGTTTTGACTTGGTCCTGATGCGTCCCACCTTGGCAAGTCTTGCTCGTCGCCAGAGGCTCTGAGATGCACAGAAGACGGTGGCAGCTGCTGAAAAGAAGGGCAGCGGTGAGTTTGTCGACAAGCAAGAACATAGGCAGCTGCCTGTGCTTGGGAAGGAGCAGCTGCCTGGTTTTGGCAATTGCCTTCACAGCGCCCAGAAGCCCGGTGCTCTGCTGCTTTGTTTTTCGCAGTCAGTCAATTGCACACTAGTGAAGCTGAGCCAGGCTCTTCAGCTTTGCTGCTTTTGAGCATCTGTGCTCCACTTATGCTCTGTGACATCTCTCGAGGTGGTTTGCCTCGGCCAGGCTGGCAAGTGCCCGCTAGTAGCTAGAGCTGGGCAGGAGAGGGCAGAGAGCACTTCCATCTGACAGCAAGTTGCAGATTGCCTCGGAAAGAGCCGTGTCCTTGGAATGTGCAGCAAATCCTCTTTCTTTGCAAACCGCGGTTAGTGTGCAGTGCAGGTCCACTCTCCCCTTGCCAAATGGAGTGGGAAAGCTTTTCGCTAAGATAGAGACGACTAGAGAGGCAGAAGCGCGGCTCCGGAGCTATCCGGAGGAAAGTGCCGCTTCCCGGCGTCTTTCGGCTTGAAGCGGCGCTCCGGAGCGCTGCGCTGCCGCTCTACTGAGCTGTGCGCGAATCAGCCGCTTCTTCGCCTCCGAGAGGCAGAGATCGCGGTTGCTTGGAAGAGGCGAAGAACGAAGCCGCAAAGAAGCGGGCTTGTGTGCCAAGCCTTCCGACTGCTGGAGGACGGTGGCTGCCGCTCTCCTGCCTCTTGAATTCACTCTCGGCAAGCGAATGGAAAGCGTTCCAGGACAACTTGCCTGGGTTTTGACTTGGTCCTGATGCGTCCCACCTTGGCAAGTCTTGCTCGTCGCCAGAGGCTCCGAGATGCACAGAAGACGGTGGCAGCTGCTGAAAAGAAGGGCAGCGGTGAGTTTGTCGACAAGCAAGAACATAGGCAGCTGCCTGTGCTTGGGAAGGAGCAGCTGCCTGGTTTTGGCAATTGCCTTCACAGCGCCCAGAAGCCCGGTGCTCTGCTGCTTTGTTTTTCGCAGTCAGTCAATTGCACACTAGTGAAGCTGAGCCAGGCTCTTCAGCTTTGCTGCTTTTGAGCATCTGTGCTCCACTTATGCTCTGTGACATCTCTCGAGGTGGTTTGCCTCGGCCAGGCTGGCAAGTGCCCGCTGGTACCTAAAGCTGGGCAGGAGAGGGCAGAGAGCACTTCCATCTGACAGCAGGTTGCAGATTGCCTCGGAAAGAGCCGTGTCCTTGGAATGTGCAGCAAATCCTCTTTCTTTGCAAACCGCGGTTAGTGTGCAGTGCAGGTCCACTCTCCCCTTGCCAAATGGAGTGGGAAAGCTTTTCGCTAAGATAGAGACGACTAGAGAGGCAGAAGCGCGGCTCCGGAGCTATCCGGAGGAAAGTGCCGCTTCCCGGCGTCTTTCGGCTTGAAGCGGCGCTCCGGAGCGCTGCGCTGCCGCTCTACTGAGCTGTGCGCGAATTAGCCGCTTCTTCGCCTCCGAGAGGCAGAGATCGCGGTTGCTTGGAAGAGGCGAAGAACAAAGCCGCAAAGAAGCGGGCTTGCGTGCGAAGCCTTCCGACTGCTGGAGGACGGTGGCTGCCGCTCTCCTGCCTCTTGAATTCACTCTCGGCAAGCGAATGGAAAGCGTTCCAGGACAACTTGCCTGGGTTTTGACTTGGTCCTGATGCGTCCCACCTTGGCAAGTCTTGCTCGTCGCCAGAGGCTCCGAGATGCACAGAAGACGGTGGCAGCTGCTGAAAAGAAGGGCAGCGGTGAGTTTGTCGACAAGCAAGAACATAGGCAGCTGCCTGTGCTTGGGAAGGAGCAGCTGCCTGGTTTTGGCAATTGCCTTCACAGCGCCCAGAAGCCCGGTGCTCTGCTGCTTTGTTTTTCGCAGTCAGTCAATTGCACACTAGTGAAGCTGAGCCAGGCTCTTCAGCTTTGCTGCTTTTGAGCATCTGTGCTCCACTTATGCTCTGTGACATCTCTCGAGGTGGTTTGCCTCGGCCAGGCTGGCAAGTGCCCGCTAGTAGCTAGAGCTGGGCAGGAGAGGGCAGAGAGCACTTCCATCTGACAGCAGGTTGCAGATTGCCTCGGAAAGAGCCGTGTCCTTGGAATGTGCAGCAAATCCTCTTTCTTTGCAAACCGCGGTTAGTGTGCAGTGCAGGTCCACTCTCCCCTTGCCAAATGGAGTGGGAAAGCTTTTCGCTAAGATAGAGACGACTAGAGAGGCAGAAGCACGGCTCCGGAGCTATCCGGAGGAAAGTGCCGCTTCCCGGCGTCTTTCGGCTTGAAGCGGCGCTCCGGAGCGCTGCACTGCCGCTCTACTGAGCTGTGCGCGAATTAGCCGCTTCTTCGCCTCCAAGAGGCAGAGATCGCGGTTGCTTGGAAGAGGCGAAGAACGAAGCCGCAAAGAAGCGGGCTTGCATGCGAAGCCTTCCGACTGCTGGAGGACGGTGGCTGCCGCTCTCCTGCCTCTTGAATTCACTCTCGGCAAGCGAATGGAAAGCGTTCCAGGACAACTTGCCTGGGTTTTGACTTGGTCCTGATGCGTCCCACCTTGGCAAGTCTTGCTCGTCGCCAGAGGCTCCGAGATGCACAGAAGACGGTGGCAGCTGCTGAAAAGAAGGGCAGCGGTGAGTTTGTCGACAAGCAAGAACATAGGCAGCTGCCTGTGCTTGGGAAGGAGCAGCTGCCTGGTTTTGGCAATTGCCTTCACAGCGCCCAGAAGCCCGGTGCTCTGCTGCTTTGTTTTTCGCAGTCAGTCAATTGCACACTAGTGAAGCTGAGCCAGGCTCTTCAGCTTTGCTGCTTTTGAGCATCTGTGCTCCACTTATGCTCTGTGACATCTCTCGAGGTGGTTTGCCTCGGCCAGGCTGGCAAGTGCCCGCTAGTAGCTAGAGCTGGGCAGGAGAGGGCAGAGAGCACTTCCATCTGACAGCAGGTTGCAGATTGCCTCGGAAAGAGCCGTGTCCTTGGAATGTGCAGCAAATCCTCTTTCTTTGCAAACCGCGGTTAGTGTGCAGTGCAGGTCCACTCTCCCCTTGCCAAATGGAGTGGGAAAGCTTTTCGCTAAGATAGAGACGACTAGAGAGGCAGAAGCGCGGCTCCGGAGCTATCCGGAGGAAAGTGCCGCTTCCCGGCGTCTTTCGGCTTGAAGCGGCGCTCCGGAGCGCTGCGCTGCCGCTCTACTGAGCTGTGCGCGAATTAGCCGCTTCTTCGCCTCCGAGAGGCAGAGATCGCGGTTGCTTGGAAGAGGCGAAGAACGAAGCCGCAAAGAAGCGGGCTTGCGTGCGAAGCCTTCCGACTGCTGGAGGACGGTGGCTGCCGCTCTCCTGCCTCTTGAATTCACTCTCGGCAAGCGAAAGGAAAGCGTTCCAGGACAACTTGCCTGGGTTTTGACTTTGTCCTGATGCGTCCCACCTTGGCAAGTCTTGCTCGTCGCCAGAGGCTCCGAGATGCACAGAAGACGGTGGCAGCTGCTGAAAAGAAGGGCAGCGGTGAGTTTGTCGTCAAGCAAGAACATAGGCAGCTGCCTGTGCTTGGGAAGGAGCAGCTGCCTGGTTTTGGCAATTGCCTTCACAGCGCCCAGAAGCCCGGTGCTCTGCTGCTTTGTTTTTCGCAGTCAGTCAATTGCACACTAGTGAAGCTGAGCCAGGCTCTTCAGCTTTGCTGCTTTTGAGCATCTGTGCTCCACTTATGCTCTGTGACATCTCTCGAGGTGGTTTGCCTCGGCCAGGCTGGCAAGTGCCCGCTAGTACCTAGAGCTGGGCAGGAGAGGGCAGAGAGCACTTCCATCTGACAGCAGGTTGCAGATTGCCTCGGAAAGAGCCGTGTCCTTGGAATGTGCAGCAAATCCTCTTTCTTTGCAAACCGCGGTTAGTGTGCAGTGCAGGTCCACTCTCCCCTTGCCAAATGGAGTGGGAAAGCTTTTCGCTAAGATAGAGACGACTAGAGAGGCAGAAGCGCGGCTCCGGAGCTATCCGGAGGAAAGTGCCGCTTCCCGGCGTCTTTCGGCTTGAAGCGGCGCTCCGGAGCGCTGCGCTGCCGCTCTACTGAGCTGTGCGCGAATTAGCCGCTTCTTCGCCTCCGAGAGGCAGAGATCGCGGTTGCTTGGAAGAGGCGAAGAACGAAGCCGCAAAGAAGCGGGCTTGCGTGCGAAGCCTTCCGACTGCTGGAGGACGGTGGCTGCCGCTCTCCTGCCTCTTGAATTCACTCTCGGCAAGCGAAAGGAAAGCGTTCCAGGACAACTTGCCTGGGTTTTGACTTGGTCCTGATGCGTCCCACCTTGGCAAGTCTTGCTCGTCGCCAGAGGCTCTGAGATGCACAGAAGACGGTGGCAGCTGCTGAAAAGAAGGGCAGCGGTGAGTTTGTCGACAAGCAAGAACATAGGCAGCTGCCTGTGCTTGGAAGGAGCAGCTGCCTGGTTTTGGCAATTGCCTTCACAGCGCCCAGAAGCCCGGTGCTCTGCTGCTTTGTTTTTCGCAGTCAGTCAATTGCACACTAGTGAAGCTGAGCCAGGCTCTTCAAGCTTTGCTGCTTTTGAGCATCTGTGCTCCACTTATGCTCTGTGACATCTCTCGAGGTGGTTTGCCTCGGCCAGGCTGGCAAGTGCCCGCTAGTAGCTAGAGCTGGGCAGGAGAGGGCAGAGAGCACTTCCATCTGACAGCAAGTTGCAGATTGCCTCGGAAAGAGCCGTGTCCTTGGAATGTGCAGCAAATCCTCTTTCTTTGCAAACCGCGGTTAGTGTGCAGTGCAGGTCCACTCTCCCCTTGCCAAATGGAGTGGGAAAGCTTTTCGCTAAGATAGAGACGACTAGAGAGGCAGAAGCGCGGCTCCGGAGCTATCCGGAGGAAAGTGCCGCTTCCCGGCGTCTTTCGGCTTGAAGCGGCGCTCCGGAGCGCTGCGCTGCCGCTCTACTGAGCTGTGCGCGAATCAGCCGCTTCTTCGCCTCCGAGAGGCAGAGATCGCGGTTGCTTGGAAGAGGCGAAGAACGAAGCCGCAAAGAAGCGGGCTTGTGTGCCAAGCCTTCCGACTGCTGGAGGACGGTGGCTGCCGCTCTCCTGCCTCTTGAATTCACTCTCGGCAAGCGAATGGAAAGCGTTCCAGGACAACTTGCCTGGGTTTTGACTTGGTCCTGATGCGTCCCACCTTGGCAAGTCTTGCTCGTCGCCAGAGGCTCCGAGATGCACAGAAGACGGTGGCAGCTGCTGAAAAGAAGGGCAGCGGTGAGTTTGTCGACAAGCAAGAACATAGGCAGCTGCCTGTGCTTGGGAAGGAGCAGCTGCCTGGTTTTGGCAATTGCCTTCACAGCGCCCAGAAGCCCGGTGCTCTGCTGCTTTGTTTTTCGCAGTCAGTCAATTGCACACTAGTGAAGCTGAGCCAGGCTCTTCAGCTTTGCTGCTTTTGAGCATCTGTGCTCCACTTATGCTCTGTGACATCTCTCGAGGTGGTTTGCCTCGGCCAGGCTGGCAAGTGCCCGCTGGTACCTAAAGCTGGGCAGGAGAGGGCAGAGAGCACTTCCATCTGACAGCAGGTTGCAGATTGCCTCGGAAAGAGCCGTGTCCTTGGAATGTGCAGCAAATCCTCTTTCTTTGCAAACCGCGGTTAGTGTGCAGTGCAGGTCCACTCTCCCCTTGCCAAATGGAGTGGGAAAGCTTTTCGCTAAGATAGAGACGACTAGAGAGGCAGAAGCGCGGCTCCGGAGCTATCCGGAGGAAAGTGCCGCTTCCCGGCGTCTTTCGGCTTGAAGCGGCGCTCCGGAGCGCTGCGCTGCCGCTCTACTGAGCTGTGCGCGAATTAGCCGCTTCTTCGCCTCCGAGAGGCAGAGATCGCGGTTGCTTGGAAGAGGCGAAGAACAAAGCCGCAAAGAAGCGGGCTTGCGTGCGAAGCCTTCCGACTGCTGGAGGACGGTGGCTGCCGCTCTCCTGCCTCTTGAATTCACTCTCGGCAAGCGAATGGAAAGCGTTCCAGGACAACTTGCCTGGGTTTTGACTTGGTCCTGATGCGTCCCACCTTGGCAAGTCTTGCTCGTCGCCAGAGGCTCCGAGATGCACAGAAGACGGTGGCAGCTGCTGAAAAGAAGGGCAGCGGTGAGTTTGTCGACAAGCAAGAACATAGGCAGCTGCCTGTGCTTGGGAAGGAGCAGGCTGCCTGGTTTTGGCAATTGCCTTCACAGCGCCCAGAAGCCCGGTGCTCTGCTGCTTTGTTTTTCGCAGTCAGTCAATTGCACACTAGTGAAGCTGAGCCAGGCTCTTCAGCTTTGCTGCTTTTGAGCATCTGTGCTCCACTTATGCTCTGTGACATCTCTCGAGGTGGTTTGCCTCGGCCAGGCTGGCAAGTGCCCGCTAGTAGCTAGAGCTGGGCAGGAGAGGGCAGAGAGCACTTCCATCTGACAGCAGGTTGCAGATTGCCTCGGAAAGAGCCGTGTCCTTGGAATGTGCAGCAAATCCTCTTTCTTTGCAAACCGCGGTTAGTGTGCAGTGCAGGTCCACTCTCCCCTTGCCAAATGGAGTGGGAAAGCTTTTCGCTAAGATAGAGACGACTAGAGAGGCAGAAGCACGGCTCCGGAGCTATCCGGAGGAAAGTGCCGCTTCCCGGCGTCTTTCGGCTTGAAGCGGCGCTCCGGAGCGCTGCACTGCCGCTCTACTGAGCTGTGCGCGAATTAGCCGCTTCTTCGCCTCCAAGAGGCAGAGATCGCGGTTGCTTGGAAGAGGCGAAGAACGAAGCCGCAAAGAAGCGGGCTTGCATGCGAAGCCTTCCGACTGCTGGAGGACGGTGGCTGCCGCTCTCCTGCCTCTTGAATTCACTCTCGGCAAGCGAATGGAAAGCGTTCCAGGACAACTTGCCTGGGTTTTGACTTGGTCCTGATGCGTCCCACCTTGGCAAGTCTTGCTCGTCGCCAGAGGCTCCGAGATGCACAGAAGACGGTGGCAGCTGCTGAAAAGAAGGGCAGCGGTGAGTTTGTCGACAAGCAAGAACATAGGCAGCTGCCTGTGCTTGGGAAGGAGCAGCTGCCTGGTTTTGGCAATTGCCTTCACAGCGCCCAGAAGCCCGGTGCTCTGCTGCTTTGTTTTTCGCAGTCAGTCAATTGCACACTAGTGAAGCTGAGCCAGGCTCTTCAGCTTTGCTGCTTTTGAGCATCTGTGCTCCACTTATGCTCTGTGACATCTCTCGAGGTGGTTTGCCTCGGCCAGGCTGGCAAGTGCCCGCTAGTAGCTAGAGCTGGGCAGGAGAGGGCAGAGAGCACTTCCATCTGACAGCAGGTTGCAGATTTGCCTCGGAAAGAGCCGTGTCCTTGGAATGTGCAGCAAATCCTCTTTCTTTGCAAACCGCGGTTAGTGTGCAGTGCAGGTCCACTCTCCCCTTGCCAAATGGAGTGGGAAAGCTTTTCAGCTAAGATAGAGACGACTAGAGAGGCAGAAGCGCGGGCTCCGGAGCTATCCGGAGGAAAGTGCCGCTTCCCGGCGTCTTTCGGCTTGAAGCGGCGCTCCGGAGCGCTGCGCTGCCGCTCTACTGAGCTGTGCGCGAATTAGCCGCTTCTTCGCCTCCGAGAGGCAGAGATCGCGGTTGCTTGGAAGAGGCGAAGAACGAAGCCGCAAAGAAGCGGGCTTGCGTGCGAAGCCTTCCGACTGCTGGAGGACGGTGGCTGCCGCTCTCCTGCCTCTTGAATTCACTCTCGGCAAGCGAAAGGAAAGCGTTCCAGGACAACTTGCCTGGGTTTTGACTTTGTCCTGATGCGTCCCACCTTGGCAAGTCTTGCTCGTCGCCAGAGGCTCCGAGATGCACAGAAGACGGTGGCAGCTGCTGAAAAGAAGGGCAGCGGTGAGTTTGTCGTCAAGCAAGAACATAGGCAGCTGCCTGTGCTTGGGAAGGAGCAGCTGCCTGGTTTTGGCAATTGCCTTCACAGCGCCCAGAAGCCCGGTGCTCTGCTGCTTTGTTTTTCGCAGTCAGTCAATTGCACACTAGTGAAGCTGAGCCAGGCTCTTCAGCTTTGCTGCTTTTGAGCATCTGTGCTCCACTTATGCTCTGTGACATCTCTCGAGGTGGTTTGCCTCGGCCAGGCTGGCAAGTGCCCGCTAGTACCTAGAGCTGGGCAGGAGAGGGCAGAGAGCACTTCCATCTGAACGCAGGTTGCAGATTGCCTCGGAAAGAGCCGTGTCCTTGGAATGTGCAGCAAATCCTCTTTCTTTGCAAACCGCGGTTAGTGTGCAGTGCAGGTCCACTCTCCCCTTGTCAAATGGAGTGGGAAAGCTTTTCGCTAAGATAGAGATGACTAGAGAGGCAGAAGCGCGGCTCCGGAGCTATCCGGAGGAAAGTGCCGCTTCCCGGCGTCTTTCGGCTTGAAGCGGCGCTCCGGAGCGCTGCGCTGCCGCTCTACTGAGCTGTGCGCGAATTAGCCGCTTCTTCGCCTCCGAGAGGCAGAGATCGCGGTTGCTTGGAAGAGGCGAAGAACGAAGCCGCAAAGAAGCGGGCTTGCGTGCGAAGCCTTCCGACTGCTGGAGGACGGTGGCTGCCGCTCTCCTGCCTCTTGAATTCACTCTCGGCAAGCGAATGGAAAGCGTTCCAGGACAACTTGCCTGGGTTTTGACTTGGTCCTGATGCGTCCCACCTTGGCAAGTCTTGCTCGTCGCCAGAGGCTCCGAGATGCACAGAAGACGGTGGCAGCTGCTGAAAAGAAGGGCAGCGGTGAGTTTGTCGACAAGCAAGAACATAGGCAGCTGCCTGTGCTTGGGAAGGAGCAGCTGCCTGGTTTTGGCAATTGCCTTCACAGCGCCCAGAAGCCCGGTGCTCTGCTGCTTTGTTTTTCGCAGTCAGTCAATTGCACACTAGTGAAGCTGAGCCAGGCTCTTCAGCTTTGCTGCTTTTGAGCATCTGTGCTCCACTTATGCTCTGTGACATCTCTCGAGGTGGTTTGCCTCGGCCAGGCTGGCAAGTGCCCGCTAGTACCTAGAGCTGGGCAGGAGAGGGCAGAGAGCACTTCCATCTGACAGCAGGTTGCAGATTGCCTCGGAAAGAGCCGTGTCCTTGGAATGTGCAGCAAATCCTCTTTCTTTGCAAACCGCGGTTAGTGTGCAGTGCAGGTCCACTCTCCCCTTGCCAAATGGAGTGGGAAAGCTTTTCGCTAAGATAGAGACGGACTAGAGAGGCAGAAGCGCGGCTCCGGAGCTATCCGGAGGAAAGTGCCGCTTCCCGGCGTCTTTCGGCTTGAAGCGGCGCTCCGGAGCGCTGCGCTGCCGCTCTACTGAGCTGTGCGCGAATTAGCCGCTTCTTCGCCTCCGAGAGGCAGAGATCGCGGTTGCTTGGAAGAGGCGAAGAACGAAGCCGCAAAGAAGCGGGCTTGCGTGCGAAGCCTTCCGACTGCTGGAGGACGGTGGCTGCCGCTCTCCTGCCTCTTGAATTCACTCTCGGCAAGCGAAAGGAAAGCGTTCCAGGACAACTTGCCTGGGTTTTGACTTTGTCCTGATGCGTCCCACCTTGGCAAGTCTTGCTCGTCGCCAGAGGCTCCGAGATGCACAGAAGACGGTGGCAGCTGCTGAAAAGAAGGGCAGCGGTGAGTTTGTCGACAAGCAAGAACATAGGCAGCTGCCTGTGCTTGGGAAGGAGCAGCTGCCTGGTTTTGGCAATTGCCTTCACAGCGCCCAGAAGCCCGGTGCTCTGCTGCTTTGTTTTTCGCAGTCAGTCAATTGCACACTAGTGAAGCTGAGCCAGGCTCTTCAGCTTTGCTGCTTTTGAGCATCTGTGCTCCACTTATGCTCTGTGACATCTCTCGAGGTGGTTTGCCTCGGCCAGGCTGGCAAGTGCCCGCTGGTACCTAAAGCTGGGCAGGAGAGGGCAGAGAGCACTTCCATCTGACAGCAGGTTGCAGATTGCCTCGGAAAGAGCCGTGTCCTTGGAATGTGCAGCAAATCCTCTTTCTTTGCAAACCGCGGTTAGTGTGCAGTGCAGGTCCACTCTCCCCTTGCCAAATGGAGTGGGAAAGCTTTTCGCTAAGATAGAGACGACTAGAGAGGCAGAAGCGCGGCTCCGGAGCTATCCGGAGGAAAGTGCCGCTTCCCGGCGTCTTTCGGCTTGAAGCGGCGCTCCGGAGCGCTGCGCTGCCGCTCTACTGAGCTGTGCGCGAATTAGCCGCTTCTTCGCCTCCGAGAGGCAGAGATCGCGGTTGCTTGGAAGAGGCGAAGAACAAAGCCGCAAAGAAGCGGGCTTGCGTGCCAAGCCTTCCGACTGCTGGAGGACGGTGGCTGCCGCTCTCCTGCCTCTTGAATTCACTCTCGGCAAGCGAATGGAAAGCGTTCCAGGACAACTTGCCTGGGTTTTGACTTGGTCCTGATGCGTCCCACCTTGGCAAGTCTTGCTCGTCGCCAGAGGCTCCGAGATGCACAGAAGACGGTGGCAGCTGCTGAAAAGAAGGGCAGCGGTGAGTTTGTCGACAAGCAAGAACATAGGCAGCTGCCTGTGCTTGGGAAGGAGCAGCTGCCTGGTTTTGGCAATTGCCTTCACAGCGCCCAGAAGCCCGGTGCTCTGCTGCTTTGTTTTTCGCAGTCAGTCAATTGCACACTAGTGAAGCTGAGCCAGGCTCTTCAGCTTTGCTGCTTTTGAGCATCTGTGCTCCACTTATGCTCTGTGACATCTCTCGAGGTGGTTTGCCTCGGCCAGGCTGGCAAGTGCCCGCTAGTACCTAGAGCTGGGCAGGAGAGGGCAGAGAGCACTTCCATCTGACAGCAGGTTGCAGATTGCCTCGGAAAGAGCCGTGTCCTTGGAATGTGCAGCAAATCCTCTTTCTTTGCAAACCGCGGTTAGTGTGCAGTGCAGGTCCACTCTCCCCTTGCCAAATGGAGTGGGAAAGCTTTTCGCTAAGATAGAGACGACTAGAGAGGCAGAAGCACGGCTCCGGAGCTATCCGGAGGAAAGTGCCGCTTCCCGGCGTCTTTCGGCTTGAAGCGGCGCTCCGGAGCGCTGCACTGCCGCTCTACTGAGCTGTGCGCGAATTAGCCGCTTCTTCGCCTCCAAGAGGCAGAGATCGCGGTTGCTTGGAAGAGGCGAAGAACGAAGCCGCAAAGAAGCGGGCTTGCGTGCGAAGCCTTCCGACTGCTGGAGGACGGTGGCTGCCGCTCTCCTGCCTCTTGAATTCACTCTCGGCAAGCGAATGGAAAGCGTTCCAGGACAACTTGCCTGGGTTTTGACTTGGTCCTGATGCGTCCCCACCTTGGCAAGTCTTGCTCGTCGCCAGAGGCTCCGAGATGCACAGAAGACGGTGGCAGCTGCTGAAAAGAAGGGCAGCGGTGAGTTTGTCGACAAGCAAGAACATAGGCAGCTGCCTGTGCTTGGGAAGGAGCAGCTGCCTGGTTTTGGCAATTGCCTTCACAGCGCCCAGAAGCCCGGTGCTCTGCTGCTTTGTTTTTCGCAGTCAGTCAATTGCACACTAGTGAAGCTGAGCCAGGCTCTTCAGCTTTGCTGCTTTTGAGCATCTGTGCTCCACTTATGCTCTGTGACATCTCTCGAGGTGGTTTGCCTCGGCCAGGCTGGCAAGTGCCCGCTAGTACCTAGAGCTGGGCAGGAGAGGGCAGAGAGCACTTCCATCTGACAGCAGGTTGCAGATTGCCTCGGAAAGAGCCGTGTCCTTGGAATGTGCAGCAAATCCTCTTTCTTTGCAAACCGCGGTTAGTGTGCAGTGCAGGTCCACTCTCCCCTTGCCAAATGGAGTGGGAAAGCTTTTCGCTAAGATAGAGACGACTAGAGAGGCAGAAGCGCGGCTCCGGAGCTATCCGGAGGAAAGTGCCGCTTCCCGGCGTCTTTCGGCTTGAAGCGGCGCTCCGGAGCGCTGCGCTGCCGCTCTACTGAGCTGTGCGCGAATTAGCCGCTTCTTCGCCTCCGAGAGGCAGAGATTGCGGTTGCTTGGAAGAGGCGAAGAACGAAGCCGCAAAGAAGCGGGCTGGTGTGCGAAGCCTTCCGACTGCTGGAGGACGGTGGCTGCCGCTCTCCTGCCTCTTGAATTCACTCTCGGCAAGCGAATGGAAAGCGTTCCAGGACAACTTGCCTGGGTTTTGACTTGGTCCTGATGCGTCCCACCTTGGCAAGTCTTGCTCGTCGCCAGAGGCTCCGAGATGCACAGAAGACGGTGGCAGCTGCTGAAAAGAAGGGCAGCGGTGAGTTTGTCGACAAGCAAGAACATAGGCAGCTGCCTGTGCTTGGGAAGGAGCAGCTGCCTGGTTTTGGCAATTGCCTTCACAGCGCCCAGAAGCCCGGTGCTCTGCTGCTTTGTTTTTCGCAGTCAGTCAATTGCACACTAGTGAAGCTGAGCCAGGCTCTTCAGCTTTGCTGCTTTTGAGCATCTGTGCTCCACTTATGCTCTGTGACATCTCTCGAGGTGGTTTGCCTCGGCCAGGCTGGCAAGTGCCCGCTAGTACCTAGAGCTGGGCAGGAGAGGGCAGAGAGCACTTCCATCTGACAGCAGGTTGCAGATTGCCTCGGAAAGAGCCGTGTCCTTGGAATGTGCAGCAAATCCTCTTTCTTTGCAAACCGCGGTTAGTGTGCAGTGCAGGTCCACTCTCCCCTTGCCAAATGGAGTGGGAAAGCTTTTCGCTAAGATAGAGACGACTAGAGAGGCAGAAGCGCGGCTCCGGAGCTATCCGGAGGAAAGTGCCGCTTCCCGGCGTCTTTCGGCTTGAAGCGGCGCTCCGGAGCGCTGCGCTGCCGCTCTACTGAGCTGTGTGCGAATTAGCCGCTTCTTCGCCTCCGAGAGGCAGAGATCGCGGTTGCTTGGAAGAGGCGAAGAACGAAGCCGCAAAGAAGCGGGCTGGTGTGCGAAGCCTTCCGACTGCTGGAGGACGGTGGCTGCCGCTCTCCTGCCTCTTGAATTCACTCTCGGCAAGCGAATGGAAAGCGTTCCAGGACAACTTGCCTGGGTTTTGACTTGGTCCTGATGCGTCCCACCTTGGCAAGTCTTGCTCGTCGCCAGAGGCTCCGAGATGCACAGAAGACGGTGGCAGCTGCTGAAAAGAAGGGCAGCGGTGAGTTTGTCGACAAGCAAGAACATAGGCAGCTGCCTGTGCTTGGGAAGGAGCAGCTGCCTGGTTTTGGCAATTGCCTTCACAGCGCCCAGAAGCCCGGTGCTCTGCTGCTTTGTTTTTCGCAGTCAGTCAATTGCACACTAGTGAAGCTGAGCCAGGCTCTTCAGCTTTGCTGCTTTTGAGCATCTGTGCTCCACTTATGCTCTGTGACATCTCTCGAGGTGGTTTGCCTCGGCCAGGCTGGCAAGTGCCCGCTAGTAGCTAGAGCTGGGCAGGAGAGGGCAGAGAGCACTTCCATCTGACAGCAGGTTGCAGATTGCCTCGGAAAGAGCCGTGTCCTTGGAATGTGCAGCAAATCCTCTTTCTTTGCAAACCGCGGTTAGTGTGCAGTGCAGGTCCACTCTCCCCTTGCCAAATGGAGTGGGAAAGCTTTTCGCTAAGATAGAGACGACTAGAGAGGCAGAAGCGCGGCTCCGGAGCTATCCGGAGGAAAGTGCCGCTTCCCGGCGTCTTTCGGCTTGAAGCGGCGCTCCGGAGCGCTGCGCTGCCGCTCTACTGAGCTGTGCGCGAATTAGCCGCTTCTTCGCCTCCGAGAGGCAGAGATCGCGGTTGCTTGGAAGAGGCGAAGAACGAAGCCGCAAAGAAGCGGGCTTGCGTGCGAAGCCTTCCGACTGCTGGAGGACGGTGGCTGCCGCTCTCCTGCCTCTTGAATTCACTCTCGGCAAGCGAATGGAAAGCGTTCCAGGACAACTTGCCTGGGTTTTTACTGGGTCCTGATGCGTCCCACCTTGGCAAGTCTTGCTCGTCGCCAGAGGCTCCGAGATGCACAGAAGACGGTGGCAGCTGCTGAAAAGAAGGGCAGCGGTGAGTTTGTCGACAAGCAAGAACATAGGCAGCTGCCTGTGCTTGGGAAGGAGCAGCTGCCTGGTTTTGGCAATTGCCTTCACAGCGCCCAGAAGCCCGGTGCTCTGCTGCTTTGTTTTTCGCAGTCAGTCAATTGCACACTAGTGAAGCTGAGCCAGGCTCTTCAGCTTTGCTGCTTTTGAGCATCTGTGCTCCACTTATGCTCTGTGACATCTCTCGAGGTGGTTTGCCTCGGCCAGGCTGGCAAGTGCCCGCTAGTACCTAGAGCTGGGCAGGAGAGGGCAGAGAGCACTTCCATCTGACAGCAGGTTGCAGATTGCCTCGGAAAGAGCCGTGTCCTTGGAATGTGCAGCAAATCCTCTTTCTTTGCAAACCGCGGTTAGTGTGCAGTGCAGGTCCACTCTCCCCTTGCCAAATGGAGTGGGAAAGCTTTTCGCTAAGATAGAGACGACTAGAGAGGCAGAAGCGCGGCTCCGGAGCTATCCGGAGGAAAGTGCCGCTTCCCGGCGTCTTTCGGCTTGAAGCGGCGCTCCGGAGCGCTGCGCTGCCGCTCTACTGAGCTGTGCGCGAATTAGCCGCTTCTTCGCCTCCGAGAGGCAGAGATCGCGGTTGCTTGGAAGAGGCGAAGAACGAAGCCGCAAAGAAGCGGGCTTGCGTGCGAAGCCTTCCGACTGCTGGAGGACGGTGGCTGCCGCTCTCCTGCCTCTTGAATTCACTCTCGGCAAGCGAAAGGAAAGCGTTCCAGGACAACTTGCCTGGGTTTTGACTTTGTCCTGATGCGTCCCACCTTGGCAAGTCTTGCTCGTCGCCAGAGGCTCCGAGATGCACAGAAGACGGTGGCAGCTGCTGAAAAGAAGGGCAGCGGTGAGTTTGTCGTCAAGCAAGAACATAGGCAGCTGCCTGTGCTTGGGAAGGAGCAGCTGCCTGGTTTTGGCAATTGCCTTCACAGCGCCCAGAAGCCCGGTGCTCTGCTGCTTTGTTTTTCGCAGTCAGTCAATTGCACACTAGTGAAGCTGAGCCAGGCTCTTCAGCTTTGCTGCTTTTGAGCATCTGTGCTCCACTTATGCTCTGTGACATCTCTCGAGGTGGTTTGCCTCGGCCAGGCTGGCAAGTGCCCGCTAGTACCTAGAGCTGGGCAGGAGAGGGCAGAGAGCACTTCCATCTGACAGCAGGTTGCAGATTGCCTCGGAAAGAGCCGTGTCCTTGGAATGTGCAGCAAATCCTCTTTCTTTGCAAACCGCGGTTAGTGTGCAGTGCAGGTCCACTCCTCCCCTTGTCAAATGGAGTGGGAAAGCTTTTCGCTAAGATAGAGATGACTAGAGAGGCAGAAGCGCGGCCTCCGGAGCTATCCGGAGGAAAGTGCCGCTTCCCGGCGGTCTTTCGGCTTGAAGCGGCGCTCCGGAGCGCTGCGCTGCCGCTCTACTGAGCTGTGCGCGAATTAGCCGCTTCTTCGCCTCCGAGAGGCAGAGATCGCGGTTGCTTGGAAGAGGCGAAGAACGAAGCCGCAAAGAAGCGGGCTTGCGTGCGAAGCCTTCCGACTGCTGGAGGACGGTGGCTGCCGCTCTCCTGCCTCTTGAATTCACTCTCGGCAAGCGAATGGAAAGCGTTCCAGGACAACTTGCCTGGGTTTTGACTTGGTCCTGATGCGTCCCACCTTGGCAAGTCTTGCTCGTCGCCAGAGGCTCCGAGATGCACAGAAGACGGTGGCAGCTGCTGAAAAGAAGGGCAGCGGTGAGTTTGTTGACAAGCAAGAACATAGGCAGCTGCCTGTGCTTGGGAAGGAGCAGCTGCCTGGTTTTGGCAATTGCCTTCACAGCGCCCAGAAGCCCGGTGCTCTGCTGCTTTGTTTTTCGCAGTCAGTCAATTGCACACTAGTGAAGCTGAGCCAGGCTCTTCAGCTTTGCTGCTTTTGAGCATCTGTGCTCCACTTATGCTCTGTGACATCTCTCGAGGTGGTTTGCCTCGGCCAGGCTGGCAAGTGCCCGCTGGTACCTAAAGCTGGGCAGGAGAGGGCAGAGAGCACTTCCATCTGACAGCAGGTTGCAGATTGCCTCGGAAAGAGCCGTGTCCTTGGAATGTGCAGCAAATCCTCTTTCTTTGCAAACCGCGGTTAGTGTGCAGTGCAGGTCCACTCTCCCCTTGCCAAATGGAGTGGGAAAGCTTTTCGCTAAGATAGAGACGACTAGAGAGGCAGAAGCGCGGCTCCGGAGCTATCCGGAGGAAAGTGCCGCTTCCCGGCGTCTTTCGGCTTGAAGCGGCGCTCCGGAGCGCTGCGCTGCCGCTCTACTGAGCTGTGCGCGAATTAGCCGCTTCTTCGCCTCCGAGAGGCAGAGATCGCGGTTGCTTGGAAGAGGCGAAGAACGAAGCCGCAAAGAAGCGGGCTTGCGTGCGAAGCCTTCCGACTGCTGGAGGACGGTGGCTGCCGCTCTCCTGCCTCTTGAATTCACTCTCGGCAAGCGAATGGAAAGCGTTCCAGGACAACTTGCCTGGGTTTTGACTTGGTCCTGATGCGTCCCACCTTGGCAAGTCTTGCTCGTCGCCAGAGGCTCCGAGATGCACAGAAGACGGTGGCAGCTGCTGAAAAGAAGGGCAGCGGTGAGTTTGTCGACAAGCAAGAACATAGGCAGCTGCCTGTGCTTGGGAAGGAGCAGCTGCCTGGTTTTGGCAATTGCCTTCACAGCGCCCAGAAGCCCGGTGCTCTGCTGCTTTGTTTTCCGCAGTCAGTCAATTGCACACTAGTGAAGCTGAGCCAGGCTCTTCAGCTTTGCTGCTTTTGAGCATCTGTGCTCCACTTATGCTCTGTGACATCTCTCGAGGTGGTTTGCCTCGGCCAGGCTGGCAAGTGCCCGCTAGTAGCTAGAGCTGGGCAGGAGAGGGCAGAGAGCACTTCCATCTGACAGCAGGTTGCAGATTGCCTCGGAAAGAGCCGTGTCCTTGGAATGTGCAGCAAATCCTCTTTCTTTGCAAACCGCGGTTAGTGTGCAGTGCAGGTCCACTCTCCCCTTGCCAAATGGAGTGGGAAAGCTTTTCGCTAAGATAGAGACGACTAGAGAGGCAGAAGCGCGGCTCCGGAGCTATCCGGAGGAAAGTGCCGCTTCCCGGCGTCTTTCGGCTTGAAGCGGCGCTCCGGAGCGCTGCGCTGCCGCTCTACTGAGCTGTGCGCGAATTAGCCGCTTCTTCGCCTCCGAGAGGCAGAGATCGCGGTTGCTTGGAAGAGGCGAAGAACGAAGCCGCAAAGAAGCGGGCTTGCGTGCGAAGCCTTCCGACTGCTGGAGGACGGTGGCTGCCGCTCCCCTGCCTGTTGAATTCACTCTCGGCAAGCGAATGGAAAGCGTTCCAGGACAACTTGCCTGGGTTTTGACTTGGTCCTGATGCGTCCCACCTTGGCAAGTCTTGCTCGTCGCCAGAGGCTCCGAGATGCACAGAAGACGGTGGCAGCTGCTGAAAAGAAGGGCAGCGGTGAGTTTGTCGACAAGCAAGAACATAGGCAGCTGCCTGTGCTTGGGAAGGAGCAGCTGCCTGGTTTTGGCAATTGCCTTCACAGCGCCCAGAAGCCCGGTGCTCTGCTGCTTTGTTTTTCGCAGTCAGTCAATTGCACACTAGTGAAGCTGAGCCAGGCTCTTCAGCTTTGCTGCTTTTGAGCATCTGTGCTCCACTTATGCTCTGTGACATCTCTCGAGGTGGTTTGCCTCGGCCAGGCTGGCAAGTGCCCGCTGGTACCTAAAGCTGGGCAGGAGAGGGCAGAGAGCACTTCCATCTGACAGCAGGTTGCAGATTGCCTCGGAAAGAGCCGTGTCCTTGGAATGTGCAGCAAATCCTCTTTCTTTGCAAAACCGCGGTTAGTGTGCAGTGCAGGTCCACTCTCCCCTTGCCAAATGGAGTGGGAAAGCTTTTCGCTAAGATAGAGACGACTAGAGAGGCAGAAGCGCGGCTCCGGAGCTATCCGGAGGAAAGTGCCGCTTCCCGGCGTCTTTCGGCTTGAAGCGGCGCTCCGGAGCGCTGCGCTGCCGCTCTACTGAGCTGTGCGCGAATTAGCCGCTTCTTCGCCTCCGAGAGGCAGAGATCGCGGTTGCTTGGAAGAGGCAAAGAACGAAGCCGCAAAGAAGCGGGCTTGCGTGCGAAGCCTTCCGACTGCTGGAGGACGGTGGCTGCCGCTCTCCTGCCTCTTGAATTCACTCTCGGCAAGCGAATGGAAAGCGTTCCAGGACAACTTGCCTGGGTTTTGACTTGGTCCTGATGCGTCCCACCTTGGCAAGTCTTGCTCGTCGCCAGAGGCTCCGAGATGCACAGAAGACGGTGGCAGCTGCTGAAAAGAAGGGCAGCGGTGAGTTTGTCGACAAGCAAGAACATAGGCAGCTGCCTGTGCTTGGGAAGGAGCAGCTGCCTGGTTTTGGCAATTGCCTTCACAGCGCCCAGAAGCCCGGTGCTCTGCTGCTTTGTTTTTCGCAGTCAGTCAATTGCACACTAGTGAAGCTGAGCCAGGCTCTTCAGCTTTGCTACTTTTTGAGCATCTGTGCTCCACTTATGCTCTGTGACATCTCTCGAGGTGGTTTGCCTCGGCCAGGCTGGCAAGTGCCCGCTAGTAGCTAGAGCTGGGCAGGAGAGGGCAGAGAGCACTTCCATCTGACAGCAGGTTGCAGATTGCCTCGGAAAGAGCCGTGTCCTTGGAATGTGCAGCAAATCCTCTTTCTTTGCAAACCGCGGTTAGTGTGCAGTGCAGGTCCACTCTCCCCTTGCCAAATGGAGTGGGAAAGCTTTTCGCTAAGATAGAGACGACTAGAGAAGCAGAAGCGCGGCTTCCGGAGCTATCCGGAGGAAAGTGCCGCTTCCCGGCGTCTTTCGGCTTGAAGCGGCGCTCCGGAGCGCTGCGCTGCCGCTCTACTGAGCTGTGCCGCGAATTAGCCGCTTCTTCGCCTCCGAGAGGCAGAGATCGCGGTTGCTTGGAAGAGGCGAAGAACGAAGCCGCAAAGAAGCGGGCTTGCGTGCCAAGCCTTCCGACTGCTGGAGGACGGTGGCTGCCGCTCTCCTGCCTCTTGAATTCACTCTCGGCAAGCGAATGGAAAGCGTCCAGGACAACTTGCCTGGGTTTTGACTTGGTCCTGATGCGTCCCACCTTGGCAAGTCTTGCTCGTCGCCAGAGGCTCCGAGATGCACAGAAGACGGTGGCAGCTGCTGAAAAGAAGGGCAGCGGTGAGTTTGTCGACAAGCAAGAACATAGGCAGCTGCCCTGTGCTTGGGAAGGAGCAGCTGCCTGGTTTTGGCAATTGCCTTCACAGCGCCCAGAAGCCCGGTGCTCTGCTGCTTTGTTTTTCGCAGTCAGTCAATTGCACACTAGTGAAGCTGAGCCAGGCTCTTCAGCTTTGCTGCTTTTGAGCATCTGTGCTCCACTTATGCTCTGTGACATCTCTCGAGGTGGTTTGCCTCGGCCAGGCTGGCAAGTGCCCGCTAGTAGCTAGAGCTGGGCAGGAGACCCGGGCAGAGAGCACTTCCATCTGACAGCAGGTTGCAGATTGCCTCGGAAAGAGCCGTGTCCTTGGAATGTGCAGCAAATCCTCTTTCTTTGCAAACCGCGGTTAGTGTGCAGTGCAGGTCCACTCTCCCCTTGCCAAATGGAGTGGGAAAGCTTTTCGCTAAGCTAGAGATGACTAGAGAGGCAGAAGCGCGGCTCCGGAGCTATCCGAGCAAAGTGCCGCTTCCCGGCGTCTTTCGGCTTGAAGCGGCGCTCCCGGAGCGGCTGCGCTGCCGCTCTACTGAGCTGTGCGCGAATTAGCCGCTTCTTCGCCTCCGAGAGGCAGAGATCGCGGTTGCTTGGAAGAGGCGAAGAACGAAGCCGCAAAGAAGCGGGGCTTGCGTGCGAAGCCTTCCGACTGCTGGAGGACGGTGGCTGCCGCTCTCCTGCCTCTTGAATTCACTCTCGGCAAGCGAAAGGAAAGCGTTCCAGGACAACTTGCCTGGGTTTTGACTTGGTCCTGATGCGTCCCACCTTGGCAAGTCTTGCTCGTCGCCAGAGGCTCCGAGATGCACAGAAGACGGTGGCAGCTGCTGAAAAGAAGGGCAGCGGTGAGTTTGTCGACAAGCAAGAACATAGGCAGCTGCCTGTGCTTGGGAAGGAGCAGCTGCCTGGTTTTGGCAATTGCCTTCACAGCGCCCAGAAGCCCGGTGCTCTGCTGCTTTGTTTTTCGCAGTCAGTCAATTGCACACTAGTGAAGCTGAGCCAGGCTCTTCAGCTTTGCTGCTTTTGAGCATCTGTGCTCCACTTATGCTCTGTGACATCTCTCGAGGTGGTTTGCCTCGGCCAGGCTGGCAAGTGCCCGCTAGTACCTAGAGCTGGGCAGGAGAGGGCAGAGAGCACTTCCATCTGACAGCAGGTTGCAGATTGCCTCGGAAAGAGCCGTGTCCTTGGAATGTGCAGCAAATCCTCTTTCTTTGCAAACCGCGGTTAGTGTGCAGTGCAGGTCCACTCTCCCCTTGTCAAATGGAGTGGGAAAGCTTTTCGCTAAGATAGAGACGACTAGAGAGGCAGAAGCGCGGCTCCGGAGCTATCCGGAGGAAAGTGCCGCTTCCCGGCGTCTTTCGGCTTGAAGCGGCGCTCCGGAGCGCTGCGCTGCCGCTCTACTGAGCTGTGCGCGAATTAGCCGCTTCTTCGCCTCCGAGAGGCAGAGATCGCGGTTGCTTGGAAGAGGCGAAGAACGAAGCCGCAAAGAAGCGGGCTTGCGTGCGAAGCCTTCCGACTGCTGGAGGACGGTGGCTGCCGCTCTCCTGCCTCTTGAATTCACTCTCGGCAAGCGAAAGGAAAGCGTTCCAGGACAACTTGCCTGGGTTTTGACTTGGTCCTGATGCGTCCCACCTTGGCAAGTCTTGCTCGTCGCCAGAGGCTCCGAGATGCACAGAAGACGGTGGCAGCTGCTGAAAAGAAGGGCAGC
The DNA here is from genome assembly GCF_031753505.1 of Anomalospiza imberbis. Lineage (NCBI taxonomy): Eukaryota > Metazoa > Chordata > Aves > Passeriformes > Viduidae > Anomalospiza > Anomalospiza imberbis. Next base: position 48,878 of record NW_027100013.1, read on the forward strand.
GGTGAGTTTGTCGACAAGCAAGAACATAGGCAGCTGCCTGTGCTTGGGAAGGAGCAGCTGCCTGGTTTTGGCAATTGCCTTCACAGCGCCCAGAAGCCCGGTGCTCTGCTGCTTTGTTTTTCGCAGTCAGTCAATTGCACACTAGTGAAGCTGAGCCAGGCTCTTCAGCTTTGCTGCTTTTGAGCATCTGTGCTCCACTTATGCTCTGTGACATCTCTCGAGGTGGTTTGCCTCGGCCAGGCTGGCAAGTGCCCGCTAGTACCTAGAGCTGGGCAGGAGAGGGCAGAGAGCACTTCCATCTGACAGCAGGTTGCAGATTGCCTCGGAAAGAGCCGTGTCCTTGGAATGTGCAGCAAATCCTCTTTCTTTGCAAACCGCGGTTAGTGTGCAGTGCAGGTCCACTCTCCCCTTGCCAAATGGAGTGGGAAAGCTTTTCGCTAAGATAGAGACGACTAGAGAGGCAGAAGCGCGGCTCCGGAGCTATCCGGAGGAAAGTGCCGCTTCCCGGCGTCTTTCGGCTTGAAGCGGCGCTCCGGAGCGCTGCGCTGCCGCTCTACTGAGCTGTGCGCGAATTAGCCGCTTCTTCGCCTCCGAGAGGCAGAGATCGCGGTTGCCTTGGAAGAGGCGAAGAACGAAGCCGCAAAGAAGCGGGCTTGCGTGCGAAGCCTTCCGACTGCTGGAGGACGGTGGCTGCCGCTCTCCTGCCTCTTGAATTCACTCTTGGCAAGCGAATGGAAAGCGTTCCAGGACAACTTGCCTGGGTTTTTACTGGGTCCTGATGCGTCCCACCTTGGCAAGTCTTGCTCGTCGCCAGAGGCTCTGAGATGCACAGAAGACGGTGGCAGCTGCTGAAAAGAAGGGCAGCGGTGAGTTTGTCGACAAGCAAGAACATAGGCAGCTGCCTGTGCTTGGGAAGGAGCAGCTGCCTGGTTTTGGCAATTGCCTTCACAGCGCCCAGAAGCCCGGTGCTCTGCTGCTTTGTTTTTCGCAGTCAGTCAATTGCACACTAGTGAAGCTGAGCCAGGCTCTTCAGCTTTGCTGCTTTTGAGCATCTGTGCTCCACTTATGCCTCTGTGACATCTCTCGAGGTGGTTGCCTCGCCCAGGCTGGCAAGTGCCCGCTAGTAGCTAGAGCTGGGCAGGAGAGGGCAGAGAGCACTTCCATCTGACAGCAGGTTGCAGATTGCCTCGGAAAGAGCCGTGTCCTTGGAATGTGCAGCAAATCCTCTTTCTTTGCAAACCGCGGTTAGTGTGCAGTGCAGGTCCACTCTCCCCTTGCAAATGGAGTGGGAAAGCCTTTTCGCTAAGATAGAGATGACTAGAGAGGCAGAAGCGCGGCTCCGGAGCTATCCGGAGCAAAGTGCCGCTTCCCGGCGTCTTCGGCTTGAAGCGGCGCTCCGGAGCGCTGCGCTGCCGCCTCTACTGAGCTGTGCGCGAATTAGCCGCTTCTTCGCCTCCGAGAGGCAGAGATCGCGGTTGCTTGGAAGAGGCGAAGAACGAAGCCGCAAAGAAGCGGGCTTGCGTGCGAAGCCTTCCGACTGCTGGAGGACGGTGGCTGCCGCTCCTCCTGCCTCTTGAATTCACTCTCGGCAAGCGAAAGGAAAGCGTTCCAGGACAACTTGCCTGGGTTTTGACTTGGTCCTGATGCGTCCCCACCTTGGCAAGTCTTGCTCGTCGCCAGAGGCTCCGAGATGCACAGAAGACGGTGGCAGCTGCTGAAAGAAGGGCAGCGGTGAGTTTGTCGACAAGCAAGAACATAGGCAGCTGCCTGTGCTTGGGAAGGAGCAGCTGCCTGGTTTTGGCAATTGCCTTCACAGCGCCCAGAAGCCCGGTGCTCTGCTGCTTTGTTTTTCGCAGTCAGTCAATTGCACACTAGTGAAGCTGAGCCAGGGCTCTTCAGCTTTGCTGCTTTTGAGCATCTGTGCTCCACTTATGCTCTGTGACATCTCTCGAGTTGTTTGCCTCGGCCAGGCTGGCAAGTGCCCCGCTAGTACCTAGAGCTGGGCAGGAGAGGGCAGAGAGCACTTCCCATCTGACAGCAGGTTGCAGATTGCCTCGGAAAGAGCCGTGTCCTTGGAATGTGCAGCAAATCCTCTTTCTTTGCAAACGCGGTTAGTGTGCAGTGCAGGTCCACTCTCCCCTTGTCAAATGGAGTGGGAAAGCTTTTCGCTAAGATAGAGACGACTAGAGAGGCAGAAGCGCGGCTCCGGAGCTATCCGGAGGAAAGTGCCGCTTCCCGGCGTCTTTCGGCTTGAAGCGGCGCTCCGGAGCGCTGCGCTGCCGCTCTACTGAGCTGTGCGCGAATTAGCCGCTTCTTCGCCTCCGAGAGGCAGAGATCGCGGTTGCTTGGAAGAGGCGAAGAACGAAGCCGCAAAGAAGCGGGCTTGCGTGCGAAGCCTTCCGACTGCTGGAGGACGGTGGCTGCCGCTCTCCTGCCTCTTGAATTCACTCTCGGCAAGCGAAAGGAAAGCGTTCCAGGACAACTTGCCTGGGTTTTGACTTGGTCCTGATGCGTCCCACCTTGGCAAGTCTTGCTCGTCGCCAGAGGCTCCGAGATGCACAGAAGACGGTGGCAGGCTGCTGAAAAGAAGGGCAGCGGTGAGTTTGTCGACAAGCAAGAACATAGGCAGCTGCCTGTGCTTGGGAAGGAGCAGCTGCCTGGTTTTGGCAATTGCCTTCACAGCGCCCAGAAGCCCGGTGCTCTGCTGCTTTGTTTTTCGCAGTCAGTCAATTGCACACTAGTGAAGCTGAGCCAGGCTCTTCAGCTTTGCTGCTTTTGAGCATCTGTGCTCCACTTATGCTCTGTGACATCTCTCGAGGTGGTTTGCCTCGGCCAGGCTGGCAAGTGCCCGCTAGTAGCTAGAGCTGGGCAGGAGAGGGCAGAGAGCACTTCCATCTGACAGCAGGTTGCAGATTGCCTCGGAAAGAGCCGTGTCCTTGAATGTGCAGCAAATCCTCTTTCTTTGCAAACCGCGGGTTAGTGTGCAGTGCAGGTTCCACTCTCCCCTTGCCAAATGGAGTGGGAAAGCTTTTCGCTAAGATAGAGACGACTAGAGAGGCAGAAGCGCGGCTCCGGAGCTATCCGGAGGAAAGTGCCGCTTCCCGGCGTCTTTCGGCTTGAAGCGGCGCTCCGGAGCGCTGCGCTGCCGCTCTACTGAGCTGTGCGCGAATTAGCCGCTTCTTCGCCTCCGAGAGGCAGAGATCGCGGTTGCTTGGAAGAGGCGAAGAACGAAGCCGCAAAGAAGCGGGCTTGCGTGCGAAGCCTTCCGACTGCTGGAGGACGGTGGCTGCCGCTCTCCTGCCTCTTGAATTCACTCTGGGCAAGCGAATGGAAAGCGTTCCAGGACAACTTGCCTAGGTTTTTACTGGGTCCTGATGCGTCCCACCTTGGCAAGTCTTGCTCGTCGCCAGAGGCTCTGAGATGCACAGAAGACGGTGGCAGCTGCTGAAAAGAAGGGCAGCGGTGAGTTTGTCGACAAGCAAGAACATAGGCAGCTGCCTGTGCTTGGGAAGGAGCAGCTAGCCTGGTTTTGGCAATTGCCTTCACAGCGCCCAGAAGGCCCGGTGCTCTGCTGCTTTGTTTTTCGCAGTCAGTCAATTGCACACTAGTGAAGCTGAGCCAGGCTCTTCAGCTTTGCTGCTTTTGAGCATCTGTGCTCCACTTATGCTCTGTGACATCTCTCGAGGTGGTTTGCCTCGGCCAGGCTGGCAAGTGCCCGCTAGTACCTAGAGCTGGGCAGGAGAGGGCAGAGAGCACTTCCATCTGACAGCAGGTTGCAGATTGCCTCGGAAAAGAGCCGTGTCCTTGGAATGTGCAGCAAATCCTCTTTCTTTGCAAACCGCGGTTAGTGTGCAGTGCAGGTCCACTCTCCCCTTGCCAAATGGAGTGGGAAAAGCTTTTCGCTAAGATAGAGACGACTAGAGAGGCAGAAGCGCGGCTCCGGAGCTATCCGGAGGAAAGTGCCGCTTCCCGGCGTCTTTCGCTTGAAGCGGCGCTCCGGAGCGCTGCGCTGCCGCTCTACTGAGCTGTGCGCGAATTAGCCGCTTCTTCGCCTCCGAGAGGCAGAGATCGCGGTTGCTTGGAAGAGGCGAAGAACGAAGCCGCAAAGAAGCGGGCTTGCGTGCGAAGCCTTCCGACTGCTGGAGGACGGTGGCTGCCGCTCTCCTGCCTCTTGAATTCACTCTCGGCAAGCGAATGGAAAGCGTTCCAGGACAACTTGCCTGGGTTTTGACTTGGTCCTGATGCGTCCCACCTTGGCAAGTCTTGCTCGTCGCCAGAGGCTCCGAGATGCACAGAAGACGGTGGCAGCTGCTGAAAAGAAGGGCAGCGGTGAGTTTGTCGACAAGCAAGAGCATAGGCAGCTGCCTGTGCTTGGGAAGGAGCAGCTGCCTGGTTTTGGCAATTGCCTTCACAGCGCCCAGAAGCCCGGTGCTCTGCTGCTTTGTTTTTCGCAGTCAGTCAATTGCACACTAGTGAAGCTGAGCCAGGCTCTTCAGCTTTGCTGCTTTTGAGCATCTGTGCTCCACTTATGCTCTGTGACATCTCTCGAGGTGGTTTGCCTCGGCCAGGCTGGCAAGTGCCCGCTGGTACCTAAAGCTGGGCAGGAGAGGGCAGAGAGCACTTCCATCTGACAGCAGGTTGCAGATTGCCTCGGAAAGAGCCGTGTCCTTGGAATGTGCAGCAAATCCTCTTTTCTTTGCAAACCGCGGTTAGTGTGCAGTGCAGGTCCACTCTCCCCTTGCCAAATGGAGTGGGAAAGCTTTTCGCTAAGATAGAGACGACTAGAGAGGCAGAAGCGCGGCTCCGGAGCTATCCGGAGGAAAGTGCCGCTTCCCGGCGTCTTTCGGCTTGAAAGCGGCGCTCCGGAGCGCTGCGCTGCCGCTCTACTGAGCTGTGCGCGAATTAGCCGCTTCTTCGCCTCCGAGAGGCAGAGATCGCGGTTGCTTGGAAGAGGCGAAGAACGAAGCAGCGGGCTTGCGTGCGAAGCCTTCCGACTGCTGGAGGACGGTGGCTGCCGCTCTCCTGCCTCTTGAATTCACTCTCGGCAAGCGAATGGAAAGCGTTCCAGGACAACTTGCCTGGGTTTTGACTTGGTCCTGATGCGTCCCACCTTGGCAAGTCTTGCTCGTCGCCAGAGGCTCCGAGATGCACAGAAGACGGTGGCAGCTGCTGAAAAGAAGGGCAGCGGTGAGTTTGTCGACAAGCAAGAACATAGGCAGCTGCCTGTGCTTGGGAAGGAGCAGCTGCCTGGTTTTGGCAATTGCCTTCACAGCGCCCAGAAGCCCGGTGCTCTGCTGCTTTGTTTTTCGCAGTCAGTCAATTGCACACTAGTGAAGCTGAGCCAGGCTCTTCAGCTTTGCTGCTTTTGAGCATCTGTGCTCCACTTATGCTCTGTGACATCTCTCGAGGTGGTTTGCCTCGGCCAGGCTGGCAAGTGCCCGCTAGTACCTAGAGCTGGGCAGGAGAGGGCAGAGAGCACTTCCATCTGACAGCAGGTTGCAGATTGCCTCGGAAAGAGCCGTGTCCTTGGAATGTGCAGCAAATCCTCTTTCTTTGCAAACCGCGGTTAGTGTGCAGTGCAGGTCCACTCTCCCCTTGCCAAATGGAGTGGGAAAGCTTTTCGCTAAGATAGAGACGACTAGAGAGGCAGAAGCGCGGCTCCGGAGCTATCCGGAGGAAAGTGCCGCTTCCCGGCGTCTTTCGGCTTGAAGCGGCGCTCCGGAGCGCTGCGCTGCCGCTCTACTGAGCTGTGCGCGAATTAGCCGCTTCTTCGCCTCCGAGAGGCAGAGATCGCGGTTGCTTGGAAGAGGCGAAGAACGAAGCCGCAAAGAAGCGGGCTTGCGTGCGAAGCCTTCCGACTGCTGGAGGACGGTGGCTGCCGCTCCCCTGCCTCTTGAATTCACTCTCGGCAAGCGAATGGAAAGCGTTCCAGGACAACTTGCCTGGGTTTTGACTTGGTCCTGATGCGTCCCACCTTGGCAAGTCTTGCTCGTCGCCAGAGGCTCCGAGATGCACAGAAGACGGTGGCAGCTGCTGAAAAGAAGGGCAGCGGTGAGTTTGTCGACAAGCAAGAACATAGGCAGCTGCCTGTGCTTGGGAAGGAGCAGCTGCCTGGTTTTGGCAATTGCCTTCACAGCGCCCAGAAGCCCGGTGCTCTGCTGCTTTGTTTTTCGCAGTCAGTCAATTGCACACTAGTGAAGCTGAGCCAGGCTCTTCAGCTTTGCTGCTTTTGAGCATCTGTGCTCCACTTATGCTCTGTGACATCTCTCGAGGTGGTTTGCCTCGGCCAGGCTGGCAAGTGCCCGCTAGTAGCTAGAGCTGGGCAGGAGAGGGCAGAGAGCACTTCCATCTGACAGCAGGTTGCAGATTGCCTCGGAAAGAGCCGTGTCCTTGGAATGTGCAGCAAATCCTCTTTCTTTGCAAACCGCGGTTAGTGTGCAGTGCAGGTCCACTCTCCCCTTGCCAAATGGAGTGGGAAAACTTTTCGCTAAGATAGAGACGACTAGAGAGGCAGAAGCGCGGCTCCGGAGCTATCCGGAGCAAAGTGCCACTTCCCGGCGTCTTTCGGCTTGAAGCGGCGCTCCGGAGCGCTGCGCTGCCGCTCTACTGAGCTGTGCGCGAATTAGCCGCTTCTTCGCCTCCGAGAGGCAGAGATCGCGGTTGCTTGGAAGAGGCGAAGAACGAAGCCGCAAAGAAGCGGGCTGGCGTGCGAAGCCTTCCGACTGCTGGAGGACGGTGGCTGCCGCTCTCCTGCCTCTTGAATTCACTCTCGGCAAGCGAATGGAAAGCGTTCCAGGACAACTTGCCTGGGTTTTGACTTGGTCCTGATGCCTCCCACCTTGGCAAGTCTTGCTCGTCGCCAGAGGCTCCGAGATGCACAGAAGACGGTGGCAGCTGCTGAAAAGAAGGGCAGCGGTGAGTTTGTCGACAAGCAAGAACATAGGCAGCTGCCTGTGCTTGGGAAGGAGCAGCTGCCTGGTTTTGGCAATTGCCTTCACAGCGCCCAGAAGCCCGGTGCTCTGCTGCTTTGTTTTTCGCAGTCAGTCAATTGCACACTAGTGAAGCTGAGCCAGGCTCTTCAGCTTTGCTGCTTTTGAGCATCTGTGCTCCACTTATGCTCTGTGACATCTCTCGAGGTGGTTTGCCTCGGCCAGGCTGGCAAGTGCCCGCTAGTAGCTAGAGCTGGGCAGGAGAGGGCAGAGAGCACTTCCATCTGACAGCAGGTTGCAGATTGCCTCGGAAAGAGCCGTGTCCTTGGAATGTGCAGCAAATCCTCTTTCTTTGCAAACCGCGGTTAGTGTGCAGTGCAGGTCCACTCTCCCCTTGCCAAATGGAGTGGGAAAGCTTTTCGCTAAGATAGAGACGACTAGAGAGGCAGAAGCGCGGCTCCGGAGCTATCCGGAGGAAAGTGCCGCTTCCCGGCGTCTTTCGGCTTGAAGCGGCGCTCCGGAGCGCTGCGCTGCCGCTCTACTGAGCTGTGCGCGAATTAGCCGCTTCTTCGCCTCCGAGAGGCAGAGATCGCGGTTGCTTGGAAGAGGCGAAGAACGAAGCCGCAAAGAAGCGGGCTTGCGTGCGAAGCCTTCCGACTGCTGGAGGACGGTGGCTGCCGCTCTCCTGCCTCTTGAATTCACTCTCGGCAAGCGAATGGAAAGCGTTCCAGGACAACTTGCCTGGGTTTTGACTTGGTCCTGATGCGTCCCACCTTGGCAAGTCTTGCTCGTCGCCAGAGGCTCCGAGATGCACAGAAGACGGTGGCAGCTGCTGAAAAGAAGGGCAGCGGTGAGTTTGTCGACAAGCAAGAACATAGGCAGCTGCCTGTGCTTGGGAAGGAGCAGCTGCCTGGTTTTGGCAATTGCCTTCACAGCGCCCAGAAGCCCGGTGCTCTGCTGCTTTGTTTTTCGCAGTCAGTCAATTGCACACTAGTGAAGCTGAGCCAGGCTCTTCAGCTTTGCTGCTTTTGAGCATCTGTGCTCCACTTATGCTCTGTGACATCTCTCGAGGTGGTTTGCCTCGGCCAGGCTGGCAAGTGCCCGCTAGTACCTAGAGCTGGGCAGGAGAGGGCAGAGAGCACTTCCATCTGACAGCAGGTTGCAGATTGCCTCGGAAAGAGCCGTGTCCTTGGAATGTGCAGCAAATCCTCTTTCTTTGCAAACCGCGGTTAGTGTGCAGTGCAGGTCCACTCTCCCCTTGCCAAATGGAGTGGGAAAGCTTTTCGCTAAGATAGAGACGACTAGAGAGGCAGAAGCGCGGCTCCGGAGCTATCCGGAGGAAAGTGCCGCTTCCCGGCGTCTTTCGGCTTGAAGCGGCGCTCCGGAGCGCTGCGCTGCCGCTCTACTGAGCTGTGCGCGAATTAGCCGCTTCTTCGCCTCCGAGAGGCAGAGATCGCGGTTGCTTGGAAGAGGCGAAGAACGAAGCCGCAAAGAAGCGGGCTTGCGTGCGAAGCCTTCCGACTGCTGGAGGACGGTGGCTGCCGCTCCCCTGCCTCTTGAATTCACTCTCGGCAAGCGAATGGAAAGCGTTCCAGGACAACTTGCCTGGGTTTTGACTTGGTCCTGATGCGTCCCACCTTGGCAAGTCTTGCTCGTCGCCAGAGGCTCCGAGATGCACAGAAGACGGTGGCAGCTGCTGAAAAGAAGGGCAGCGGTGAGTTTGTCGACAAGCAAGAACATAGGCAGCTGCCTGTGCTTGGGAAGGAGCAGCTGCCTGGTTTTGGCAATTGCCTTCACAGCGCCCAGAAGCCCGGTGCTCTGCTGCTTTGTTTTTCGCAGTCAGTCAATTGCACACTAGTGAAGCTGAGCCAGGCTCTTCAGCTTTGCTGCTTTTGAGCATCTGTGCTCCACTTATGCTCTGTGACATCTCTCGAGGTGGTTTGCCTCAGCCAGGCTGGCAAGTGCCCGCTAGTACCTAGAGCTGGGCAGGAGAGGGCAGAGAGCACTTCCATCTGACAGCAGGTTGCAGATTGCCTCGGAAAGAGCCGTGTCCTTGGAATGTGCAGCAAATCCTCTTTCTTTGCAAACCGCGGTTAGTGTGCAGTGCAGGTCCACTCTCCCCTTGCCAAATGGAGTGGGAAAACTTTTCGCTAAGATAGAGACGACTAGAGAGGCAGAAGCGCGGCTCCGGAGCTATCCGGAGCAAAGTGCCGCTTCCCGGCGTCTTTCGGCTTGAAGCGGCGCTCCGGAGCGCTGCGCTGCCGCTCTACTGAGCTGTGCGCGAATTAGCCGCTTCTTCGCCTCCGAGAGGCAGAGATCGCGGTTGCTTGGAAGAGGCGAAGAACGAAGCCGCAAAGAAGCGGGCTGGCGTGCGAAGCCTTCCGACTGCTGGAGGACGGTGGCTGCCGCTCTCCTGCCTCTTGAATTCACTCTCGGCAAGCGAATGGAAAGCGTTCCAGGACAACTTGCCTGGGTTTTGACTTGGTCCTGATGCCTCCCACCTTGGCAAGTCTTGCTCGTCGCCAGAGGCTCCGAGATGCACAGAAGACGGTGGCAGCTGCTGAAAAGAAGGGCAGCGGTGAGTTTGTCGACAAGCAAGAACATAGGCAGCTGCCTGTGCTTGGGAAGGAGCAGCTGCCTGGTTTTGGCAATTGCCTTCACAGCGCCCAGAAGCCCGGTGCTGTGCTGCTTTGTTTTTCGCAGTCAGTCAATTGCACACTAGTGAAGCTGAGCCAGGCTCTTCAGCTTTGCTGCTTTTGAGCATCTGTGCTCCACTTATGCTCTGTGACATCTCTCGAGGTGGTTTGCCTCGGCCAGGCTGGCAAGTGCCCGCTAGTAGCTAGAGCTGGGCAGGAGAGGGCAGAGAGCACTTCCATCTGACAGCAGGTTGCAGATTGCCTCGGAAAGAGCCGTGTCCTTGGAATGTGCAGCAAATCCTCTTTCTTTGCAAACCGCGGTTAGTGTGCAGTGCAGGTCCACTCTCCCCTTGCCAAATGGAGTGGGAAAGCTTTTCGCTAAGATAGAGACGACTAGAGAGGCAGAAGCGCGGCTCCGGAGCTATCCGGAGGAAAGTGCCGCTTCCCGGCGTCTTTCGGCTTGAAGCGGCGCTCCGGAGCGCTGCGCTGCCGCTCTACTGAGCTGTGCGCGAATTAGCCGCTTCTTCGCCTCCGAGAGGCAGAGATCGCGGTTGCTTGGAAGAGGCGAAGAACGAAGCCGCAAAGAAGCGGGCTTGCGTGCGAAGCCTTCCGACTGCTGGAGGACGGTGGCTGCCGCTCTCCTGCCTCTTGAATTCACTCTCGGCAAGCGAATGGAAAGCGTTCCAGGACAACTTGCCTGGGTTTTGACTTGGTCCTGATGCGTCCCACCTTGGCAAGTCTTGCTCGTCGCCAGAGGCTCCGAGATGCACAGAAGACGGTGGCAGCTGCTGAAAAGAAGGGCAGCGGTGAGTTTGTCGACAAGCAAGAACATAGGCAGCTGCCTGTGCTTGGGAAGGAGCAGCTGCCTGGTTTTGGCAATTGCCTTCACAGCGCCCAGAAGCCCGGTGCTCTGCTGCTTTGTTTTTCGCAGTCAGTCAATTGCACACTAGTGAAGCTGAGCCAGGCTCTTCAGCTTTGCTGCTTTTGAGCATCTGTGCTCCACTTATGCTCTGTGACATCTCTCGAGGTGGTTTGCCTCGGCCAGGCTGGCAAGTGCCCGCTAGTAGCTAGAGCTGGGCAGGAGAGGGCAGAGAGCACTTCCATCTGACAGCAGGTTGCAGATTGCCTCGGAAAGAGCCGTGTCCTTGGAATGTGCAGCAAATCCTCTTTCTTTGCAAACCGCGGTTAGTGTGCAGTGCAGGTCCACTCTCCCCTTGCCAAATGGAGTGGGAAAGCTTTTCGCTAAGATAGAGACGACTAGAGAGGCAGAAGCGCGGCTCCGGAGCTATCCGGAGGAAAGTGCCGCTTCCCGGCGTCTTTCGGCTTGAAGCGGCGCTCCGGAGCGCTGCGCTGCCGCTCTACTGAGCTGTGCGCGAATTAGCCGCTTCTTCGCCTCCGAGAGGCAGAGATCGCGGTTGCTTGGAAGAGGCGAAGAACGAAGCCGCAAAGAAGCGGGCTTGCGTGCGAAGCCTTCCGACTGCTGGAGGACGGTGGCTGCCGCTCCCCTGCCTCTTGAATTCACTCTCGGCAAGCGAATGGAAAGCGTTCCAGGACAACTTGCCTGGGTTTTGACTTGGTCCTGATGCGTCCCACCTTGGCAAGTCTTGCTCGTCGCCAGAGGCTCCGAGATGCACAGAAGACGGTGGCAGCTGCTGAAAAGAAGGGCAGCGGTGAGTTTGTCGACAAGCAAGAACATAGGCAGCTGCCTGTGCTTGGGAAGGAGCAGCTGCCTGGTTTTGGCAATTGCCTTCACAGCGCCCAGAAGCCCGGTGCTCTGCTGCTTTGTTTTTCGCAGTCAGTCAATTGCACACTAGTGAAGCTGAGCCAGGCTCTTCAGCTTTGCTGCTTTTGAGCATCTGTGCTCCACTTATGCTCTGTGACATCTCTCGAGGTGGTTTGCCTCGGCCAGGCTGGCAAGTGCCCGCTAGTAGCTAGAGCTGGGCAGGAGAGGGCAGAGAGCACTTCCATCTGACAGCAGGTTGCAGATTGCCTCGGAAAGAGCCGTGTCCTTGGAATGTGCAGCAAATCCTCTTTCTTTGCAAACCGCGGTTAGTGTGCAGTGCAGGTCCACTCTCCCCTTGCCAAATGGAGTGGGAAAGCTTTTCGCTAAGATAGAGACGACTAGAGAGGCAGAAGCGCGGCTCCGGAGCTATCCGGAGGAAAGTGCCGCTTCCCGGCGTCTTTCGGCTTGAAGCGGCGCTCCGGAGCGCTGCGCTGCCGCTCTACTGAGCTGTGCGCGAATTAGCCGCTTCTTCGCCTCCGAGAGGCAGAGATCGCGGTTGCTTGGAAGAGGCGAAGAACGAAGCCGCAAAGAAGCGGGCTTGCGTGCGAAGCCTTCCGACTGCTGGAGGACGGTGGCTGCCGCTCTCCTGCCTCTTGAATTCACTCTCGGCAAGCGAATGGAAAGCGTTCCAGGACAACTTGCCTGGGTTTTGACTTGGTCCTGATGCGTCCCACCTTGGCAAGTCTTGCTCGTCGCCAGAGGCTCCGAGATGCACAGAAGACGGTGGCAGCTGCTGAAAAGAAGGGCAGCGGTGAGTTTGTCGACAAGCAAGAACATAGGCAGCTGCCTGTGCTTGGGAAGGAGCAGCTGCCTGGTTTTGGCAATTGCCTTCACAGCGCCCAGAAGCCCGGTGCTCTGCTGCTTTGTTTTTCGCAGTCAGTCAATTGCACACTAGTGAAGCTGAGCCAGGCTCTTCAGCTTTGCTGCTTTTGAGCATCTGTGCTCCACTTATGCTCTGTGACATCTCTCGAGGTGGTTTGCCTCGGCCAGGCTGGCAAGTGCCCGCTAGTAGCTAGAGCTGGGCAGGAGAGGGCAGAGAGCACTTCCATCTGACAGCAGGTTGCAGATTGCCTCGGAAAGAGCCGTGTCCTTGGAATGTGCAGCAAATCCTCTTTCTTTGCAAACCGCGGTTAGTGTGCAGTGCAGGTCCACTCTCCCCTTGCCAAATGGAGTGGGAAAGCTTTTCGCTAAGATAGAGACGACTAGAGAGGCAGAAGCGCGGCTCCGGAGCTATCCGGAGCAAAGTGCCGCTTCCCGGCGTCTTTCGGCTTGAAGCGGCGCTCCGGAGCGCTGCGCTGCCGCTCTACTGAGCTGTGCGCGAATTAGCCGCTTCTTCGCCTCCGAGAGGCAGAGATCGCGGTTGCTTGGAAGAGGCGAAGAACGAAGCCGCAAAGAAGCGGGCTTGCGTGCGAAGCCTTCCGACTGCTGGAGGACGGTGGCTGCCGCTCTCCTGCCTCTTGAATTCACTCTCGGCAAGCGAATGGAAAGCGTTCCAGGACAACTTGCCTGGGTTTTGACTTGGTCCTGATGCGTCCCACCTTGGCAAGTCTTGCTCGTCGCCAGAGGCTCCGAGATGCACAGAAGACGGTGGCAGCTGCTGAAAAGAAGGGCAGCGGTGAGTTTGTCGACAAGCAAGAACATAGGCAGCTGCCTGTGCTTGGGAAGGAGCAGCTGCCTGGTTTTGGCAATTGCCTTCACAGCGCCCAGAAGCCCGGTGCTCTGCTGCTTTGTTTTTCGCAGTCAGTCAATTGCACACTAGTGAAGCTGAGCCAGGCTCTTCAGCTTTGCTGCTTTTGAGCATCTGTGCTCCACTTATGCTCTGTGACATCTCTCGAGGTGGTTTGCCTCGGCCAGGCTGGCAAGTGCCCGCTAGTACCTAGAGCTGGGCAGGAGAGGGCAGAGAGCACTTCCATCTGACAGCAGGTTGCAGATTGCCTCGGAAAGAGCCGTGTCCTTGGAATGTGCAGCAAATCCTCTTTCTTTGCAAACCGCGGTTAGTGTGCAGTGCAGGTCCACTCTCCCCTTGCCAAATGGAGTGGGAAAGCTTTTCGCTAAGATAGAGACGACTAGAGAGGCAGAAGCGCGGCTCCGGAGCTATCCGGAGGAAAGTGCCGCTTCCCGGCGTCTTTCGGCTTGAAGCGGCGCTCCGGAGCGCTGCGCTGCCGCTCTACTGAGCTGTGCGCGAATTAGCCGCTTCTTCGCCTCCGAGAGGCAGAGATCGCGGTTGCTTGGAAGAGGCGAAGAACGAAGCCGCAAAGAAGCGGGCTTGCGTGCGAAGCCTTCCGACTGCTGGAGGACGGTGGCTGCCGCTCCCCTGCCTCTTGAATTCACTCTCGGCAAGCGAATGGAAAGCGTTCCAGGACAACTTGCCTGGGTTTTGACTTGGTCCTGATGCGTCCCACCTTGGCAAGTCTTGCTCGTCGCCAGAGGCTCCGAGATGCACAGAAGACGGTGGCAGCTGCTGAAAAGAAGGGCAGCGGTGAGTTTGTCGACAAGCAAGAACATAGGCAGCTGCCTGTGCTTGGGAAGGAGCAGCTGCCTGGTTTTGGCAATTGCCTTCACAGCGCCCAGAAGCCCGGTGCTCTGCTGCTTTGTTTTTCGCAGTCAGTCAATTGCACACTAGTGAAGCTGAGCCAGGCTCTTCAGCTTTGCTGCTTTTGAGCATCTGTGCTCCACTTATGCTCTGTGACATCTCTCGAGGTGGTTTGCCTCGGCCAGGCTGGCAAGTGCCCACTAGTACCTAGAGCTGGGCAGGAGAGGGCAGAGAGCACTTCCATCTGACAGCAGGTTGCAGATTGCCTCGGAAAGAGCCGTGTCCTTGGAATGTGCAGCAAATCCTCTTTCTTTGCAAACCGCGGTTAGTGTGCAGTGCAGGTCCACTCTCCCCTTGCCAAATGGAGTGGGAAAACTTTTCGCTAAGATAGAGACGACTAGAGAGGCAGAAGCGCGGCTCCGGAGCTATCCGGAGCAAAGTGCCGCTTCCCGGCGTCTTTCGGCTTGAAGCGGCGCTCCGGAGCGCTGCGCTGCCGCTCTACTGAGCTGTGCGCGAATTAGCCGCTTCTTCGCCTCCGAGAGGCAGAGATCGCGGTTGCTTGGAAGAGGCGAAGAACGAAGCCGCAAAGAAGCGGGCTGGCGTGCGAAGCCTTCCGACTGCTGGAGGACGGTGGCTGCCGCTCTCCTGCCTCTTGAATTCACTCTCGGCAAGCGAATGGAAAGCGTTCCAGGACAACTTGCCTGGGTTTTGACTTGGTCCTGATGCGTCCCACCTTGGCAAGTCTTGCTCGTCGCCAGAGGCTCCGAGATGCACAGAAGACGGTGGCAGCTGCTGAAAAGAAGGGCAGCGGTGAGTTTGTCGACAAGCAAGAACATAGGCAGCTGCCTGTGCTTGGGAAGGAGCAGCTGCCTGGTTTTGGCAATTGCCTTCACAGCGCCCAGAAGCCCGGTGCTCTGCTGCTTTGTTTTTCGCAGTCAGTCAATTGCACACTAGTGAAGCTGAGCCAGGCTCTTCAGCTTTGCTGCTTTTGAGCATCTGTGCTCCACTTATGCTCTGTGACATCTCTCGAGGTGGTTTGCCTCGGCCAGGCTGGCAAGTGCCCGCTAGTACCTAGAGCTGGGCAGGAGAGGGCAGAGAGCACTTCCATCTGACAGCAGGTTGCAGATTGCCTCGGAAAGAGCCGTGTCCTTGGAATGTGCAGCAAATCCTCTTTCTTTGCAAACCGCGGTTAGTGTGCAGTGCAGGTCCACTCTCCCCTTGCCAAATGGAGTGGGAAAGCTTTTCGCTAAGATAGAGACGACTAGAGAGGCAGAAGCGCGGCTCCGGAGCTATCCGGAGGAAAGTGCCGCTTCCCGGCGTCTTTCGGCTTGAAGCGGCGCTCCGGAGCGCTGCGCTGCCGCTCTACTGAGCTGTGCGCGAATTAGCCGCTTCTTCGCCTCCGAGAGGCAGAGATCGCGGTTGCTTGGAAGAGGCGAAGAACGAAGCCGCAAAGAAGCGGGCTTGCGTGCGAAGCCTTCCGACTGCTGGAGGACGGTGGCTGCCGCTCTCCTGCCTCTTGAATTCACTCTCGGCAAGCGAATGGAAAGCGTTCCAGGACAACTTGCCTGGGTTTTGACTTGGTCCTGATGCGTCCCACCTTGGCAAGTCTTGCTCGTCGCCAGAGGCTCCGAGATGCACAGAAGACGGTGGCAGCTGCTGAAAAGAAGGGCAGCGGTGAGTTTGTCGACAAGCAAGAACATAGGCAGCTGCCTGTGCTTGGGAAGGAGCAGCTGCCTGGTTTTGGCAATTGCCTTCACAGCGCCCAGAAGCCCGGTGCTCTGCTGCTTTGTTTTTCGCAGTCAGTCAATTGCACACTAGTGAAGCTGAGCCAGGCTCTTCAGCTTTGCTGCTTTTGAGCATCTGTGCTCCACTTATGCTCTGTGACATCTCTCGAGGTGGTTTGCCTCGGCCAGGCTGGCAAGTGCCCGCTAGTAGCTAGAGCTGGGCAGGAGAGGGCAGAGAGCACTTCCATCTGACAGCAGGTTGCAGATTGCCTCGGAAAGAGCCGTGTCCTTGGAATGTGCAGCAAATCCTCTTTCTTTGCAAACCGCGGTTAGTGTGCAGTGCAGGTCCACTCTCCCCTTGCCAAATGGAGTGGGAAAGCTTTTCGCTAAGCTAGAGACGACTAGAGAGGCAGAAGCGCGGCTCCGGAGCTATCCGGAGGAAAGTGCCGCTTCCCGGCGTCTTTCGGCTTGAAGCGGCGCTCCGGAGCGCTGCGCTGCCGCTCTACTGAGCTGTGCGCGAATTAGCCGCTTCTTCGCCTCCGAGAGGCAGAGATCGCGGTTGCTTGGAAGAGGCGAAGAACGAAGCCGCAAAGAAGCGGGCTTGCGTGCGAAGCCTTCCGACTGCTGGAGGACGGTGGCTGCCGCTCCCCTGCCTCTTGAATTCACTCTCGGCAAGCGAATGGAAAGCGTTCCAGGACAACTTGCCTGGGTTTTGACTTGGTCCTGATGCGTCCCACCTTGGCAAGTCTTGCTCGTCGCCAGAGGCTCCGAGATGCACAGAAGACGGTGGCAGCTGCTGAAAAGAAGGGCAGCGGTGAGTTTGTCGACAAGCAAGAACATAGGCAGCTGCCTGTGCTTGGGAAGGAGCAGCTGCCTGGTTTTGGCAATTGCCTTCACAGCGCCCAGAAGCCCGGTGCTCTGCTGCTTTGTTTTTCGCAGTCAGTCAATTGCACACTAGTGAAGCTGAGCCAGGCTCTTCAGCTTTGCTGCTTTTGAGCATCTGTGCTCCACTTATGCTCTGTGACATCTCTCGAGGTGGTTTGCCTCGGCCAGGCTGGCAAGTGCCCGCTAGTACCTAGAGCTGGGCAGGAGAGGGCAGAGAGCACTTCCATCTGACAGCAGGTTGCAGATTGCCTCGGAAAGAGCCGTGTCCTTGGAATGTGCAGCAAATCCTCTTTCTTTGCAAACCGCGGTTAGTGTGCAGTGCAGGTCCACTCTCCCCTTGCCAAATGGAGTGGGAAAGCTTTTCGCTAAGATAGAGACGACTAGAGAGGCAGAAGCGCGGCTCCGGAGCTATCCGGAGGAAAGTGCCGCTTCCCGGCGTCTTTCGGCTTGAAGCGGCGCTCCGGAGCGCTGCGCTGCCGCTCTACTGAGCTGTGCGCGAATTAGCCGCTTCTTCGCCTCCGAGAGGCAGAGATCGCGGTTGCTTGGAAGAGGCGAAGAACGAAGCCGCAAAGAAGCGGGCTTGCGTGCGAAGCCTTCCGACTGCTGGAGGACGGTGGCTGCCGCTCTCCTGCCTCTTGAATTCACTCTCGGCAAGCGAATGGAAAGCGTTCCAGGACAACTTGCCTGGGTTTTGACTTGGTCCTGATGCGTCCCACCTTGGCAAGTCTTGCTCGTCGCCAGAGGCTCCGAGATGCACAGAAGACGGTGGCAGCTGCTGAAAAGAAGGGCAGCGGTGAGTTTGTCGACAAGCAAGAACATAGGCAGCTGCCTGTGCTTGGGAAGGAGCAGCTGCCTGGTTTTGGCAATTGCCTTCACAGCGCCCAGAAGCCCGGTGCTCTGCTGCTTTGTTTTTCGCAGTCAGTCAATTGCACACTAGTGAAGCTGAGCCAGGCTCTTCAGCTTTGCTGCTTTTGAGCATCTGTGCTCCACTTATGCTCTGTGACATCTCTCGAGGTGGTTTGCCTCGGCCAGGCTGGCAAGTGCCCGCTAGTACCTAGAGCTGGGCAGGAGAGGGCAGAGAGCACTTCCATCTGACAGCAGGTTGCAGATTGCCTCGGAAAGAGCCGTGTCCTTGGAATGTGCAGCAAATCCTCTTTCTTTGCAAACCGCGGTTAGTGTGCAGTGCAGGTCCACTCTCCCCTTGCCAAATGGAGTGGGAAAGCTTTTCGCTAAGATAGAGACGACTAGAGAGGCAGAAGCGCGGCTCCGGAGCTATCCGGAGGAAAGTGCCGCTTCCCGGCGTCTTTCGGCTTGAAGCGGCGCTCCGGAGCGCTGCGCTGCCGCTCTACTGAGCTGTGCGCGAATTAGCCGCTTCTTCGCCTCCGAGAGGCAGAGATCGCGGTTGCTTGGAAGAGGCGAAGAACGAAGCCGCAAAGAAGCGGGCTTGCGTGCGAAGCCTTCCGACTGCTGGAGGACGGTGGCTGCCGCTCTCCTGCCTCTTGAATTCACTCTCGGCAAGCGAATGGAAAGCGTTCCAGGACAACTTGCCTGGGTTTTGACTTGGTCCTGATGCGTCCCACCTTGGCAAGTCTTGCTCGTCGCCAGAGGCTCCGAGATGCACAGAAGACGGTGGCAGCTGCTGAAAAGAAGGGCAGCGGTGAGTTTGTCGACAAGCAAGAACATAGGCAGCTGCCTGTGCTTGGGAAGGAGCAGCTGCCTGGTTTTGGCAATTGCCTTCACAGCGCCCAGAAGCCCGGTGCTCTGCTGCTTTGTTTTTCGCAGTCAGTCAATTGCACACTAGTGAAGCTGAGCCAGGCTCTTCAGCTTTGCTGCTTTTGAGCATCTGTGCTCCACTTATGCTCTGTGACATCTCTCGAGGTGGTTTGCCTCGGCCAGGCTGGCAAGTGCCCGCTAGTACCTAGAGCTGGGCAGGAGAGGGCAGAGAGCACTTCCATCTGACAGCAGGTTGCAGATTGCCTCGGAAAGAGCCGTGTCCTTGGAATGTGCAGCAAATCCTCTTTCTTTGCAAACCGCGGTTAGTGTGCAGTGCAGGTCCACTCTCCCCTTGCCAAATGGAGTGGGAAAGCTTTTCGCTAAGATAGAGACGACTAGAGAGGCAGAAGCGCGGCTCCGGAGCTATCCGGAGGAAAGTGCCGCTTCCCGGCGTCTTTCGGCTTGAAGCGGCGCTCCGGAGCGCTGCGCTGCCGCTCTACTGAGCTGTGCGCGAATTAGCCGCTTCTTCGCCTCCGAGAGGCAGAGATCGCGGTTGCTTGGAAGAGGCGAAGAACGAAGCCGCAAAGAAGCGGGCTTGCGTGCGAAGCCTTCCGACTGCTGGAGGACGGTGGCTGCCGCTCCCCTGCCTGTTGAATTCACTCTCGGCAAGCGAATGGAAAGCGTTCCAGGACAACTTGCCTGGGTTTTGACTTGGTCCTGATGCGTCCCACCTTGGCAAGTCTTGCTCGTCGCCAGAGGCTCCGAGATGCACAGAAGACGGTGGCAGCTGCTGAAAAGAAGGGCAGCGGTGAGTTTGTCGACAAGCAAGAACATAGGCAGCTGCCTGTGCTTGGGAAGGAGCAGCTGCCTGGTTTTGGCAATTGCCTTCACAGCGCCCAGAAGCCCGGTGCTCTGCTGCTTTGTTTTTCGCAGTCAGTCAATTGCACACTAGTGAAGCTGAGCCAGGCTCTTCAGCTTTGCTGCTTTTGAGCATCTGTGCTCCACTTATGCTCTGTGACATCTCTCGAGGTGGTTTGCCTCGGCCAGGCTGGCAAGTGCCCGCTGGTACCTAAAGCTGGGCAGGAGAGGGCAGAGAGCACTTCCATCTGACAGCAGGTTGCAGATTGCCTCGGAAAGAGCCGTGTCCTTGGAATGTGCAGCAAATCCTCTTTCTTTGCAAACCGCGGTTAGTGTGCAGTGCAGGTCCACTCTCCCCTTGCCAAATGGAGTGGGAAAGCTTTTCGCTAAGATAGAGACGACTAGAGAGGCAGAAGCGCGGCTCCGGAGCTATCCGGAGGAAAGTGCCGCTTCCCGGCGTCTTTCGGCTTGAAGCGGCGCTCCGGAGCGCTGCGCTGCCGCTCTACTGAGCTGTGCGCGAATTAGCCGCTTCTTCGCCTCCGAGAGGCAGAGATCGCGGTTGCTTGGAAGAGGCGAAGAACGAAGCCGCAAAGAAGCGGGCTTGCGTGCGAAGCCTTCCGACTGCTGGAGGACGGTGGCTGCCGCTCTCCTGCCTGTTGAATTCACTCTCGGCAAGCGAAAGGAAAGCGTTCCAGGACAACTTGCCTGGGTTTTGACTTGGTCCTGATGCGTCCCACCTTGGCAAGTCTTGCTCGTCGCCAGAGGCTCCGAGATGCACAGAAGACGGTGGCAGCTGCTGAAAAGAAGGGCAGCGGTGAGTTTGTCGACAAGCAAGAACATAGGCAGCTGCCTGTGCTTGGGAAGGAGCAGCTGCCTGGTTTTGGCAATTGCCTTCACAGCGCCCAGAAGCCCGGTGCTCTGCTGCTTTGTTTTTCGCAGTCAGTCAATTGCACACTAGTGAAGCTGAGCCAGGCTCTTCAGCTTTGCTGCTTTTGAGCATCTGTGCTCCACTTATGCTCTGTGACATCTCTCGAGGTGGTTTGCCTCGGCCAGGCTGGCAAGTGCCCGCTAGTACCTAGAGCTGGGCAGGAGAGGGCAGAGAGCACTTCCATCTGACAGCAGGTTGCAGATTGCCTCGGAAAGAGCCGTGTCCTTGGAATGTGCAGCAAATCCTCTTTCTTTGCAAACCGCGGTTAGTGTGCAGTGCAGGTCCACTCTCCCCTTGCCAAATGGAGTGGGAAAGCTTTTCGCTAAGATAGAGACGACTAGAGAGGCAGAAGCGCGGCTCCGGAGCTATCCGGAGGAAAGTGCCGCTTCCCGGCGTCTTTCGGCTTGAAGCAGCGCTCCGGAGCGCTGCGCTGCCGCTCTACTGAGCTGTGCGCGAATTAGCCGCTTCTTCGCCTCCGAGAGGCAGAGATCGCGGTTGCTTGGAAGAGGCGAAGAACGAAGCCGCAAAGAAGCGGGCTTGCGTGCCAAGCCTTCCGACTGCTGGAGGACGGTGGCTGCCGCTCTCCTGCCTCTTGAATTCACTCTCGGCAAGCGAATGGAAAGCGTTCCAGGACAACTTGCCTGGGTTTTGACTTGGTCCTGATGCGTCCCACCTTGGCAAGTCTTGCTCGTCGCCAGAGGCTCCGAGATGCACAGAAGACGGTGGCAGCTGCTGAAAAGAAGGGCAGCGGTGAGTTTGTCGACAAGCAAGAACATAGGCAGCTGCCTGTGCTTGGGAAGGAGCAGCTGCCTGGTTTTGGCAATTGCCTTCACAGCGCCCAGAAGCCCGGTGCTCTGCTGCTTTGTTTTTCGCAGTCAGTCAATTGCACACTAGTGAAGCTGAGCCAGGCTCTTCAGCTTTGCTGCTTTTGAGCATCTGTGCTCCACTTATGCTCTGTGACATCTCTCGAGGTGGTTTGCCTCGGCCAGGCTGGCAAGTGCCCGCTAGTACCTAGAGCTGGGCAGGAGAGGGCAGAGAGCACTTCCATCTGACAGCAGGTTGCAGATTGCCTCGGAAAGAGCCGTGTCCTTGGAATGTGCAGCAAATCCTCTTTCTTTGCAAACCGCGGTTAGTGTGCAGTGCAGGTCCACTCTCCCCTTGCCAAATGGAGTGGGAAAGCTTTTCGCTAAGATAGAGACGACTAGAGAGGCAGAAGCGCGGCTCCGGAGCTATCCGGAGGAAAGTGCCGCTTCCCGGCGTCTTTCGGCTTGAAGCGGCGCTCCGGAGCGCTGCGCTGCCGCTCTACTGAGCTGTGCGCGAATTAGCCGCTTCTTCGCCTCCGAGAGGCAGAGATCGCGGTTGCTTGGAAGAGGCGAAGAACGAAGCCGCAAAGAAGCGGGCTTGCGTGCGAAGCCTTCCGACTGCTGGAGGACGGTGGCTGCCGCTCTCCTGCCTCTTGAATTCACTCTCGGCAAGCGAATGGAAAGCGTTCCAGGACAACTTGCCTGGGTTTTGACTTGGTCCTGATGCGTCCCACCTTGGCAAGTCTTGCTCGTCGCCAGAGGCTCCGAGATGCACAGAAGACGGTGGCAGCTGCTGAAAAGAAGGGCAGCGGTGAGTTTGTCGACAAGCAAGAACATAGGCAGCTGCCTGTGCTTGGGAAGGAGCAGCTGCCTGGTTTTGGCAATTGCCTTCACAGCGCCCAGAAGCCCGGTGCTCTGCTGCTTTGTTTTTCGCAGTCAGTCAATTGCACACTAGTGAAGCTGAGCCAGGCTCTTCAGCTTTGCTGCTTTTGAGCATCTGTGCTCCACTTATGCTCTGTGACATCTCTCGAGGTGGTTTGCCTCGGCCAGGCTGGCAAGTGCCCGCTAGTAGCTAGAGCTGGGCAGGAGAGGGCAGAGAGCACTTCCATCTGACAGCAGGTTGCAGATTGCCTCGGAAAGAGCCGTGTCCTTGGAATGTGCAGCAAATCCTCTTTCTTTGCAAACCGCGGTTAGTGTGCAGTGCAGGTCCACTCTCCCCTTGCCAAATGGAGTGGGAAAGCTTTTCGCTAAGATAGAGACGACTAGAGAGGCAGAAGCGCGGCTCCGGAGCTATCCGGAGGAAAGTGCCGCTTCCCGGCGTCTTTCGGCTTGAAGCGGCGCTCCGGAGCGCTGCGCTGCCGCTCTACTGAGCTGTGCGCGAATTAGCCGCTTCTTCGCCTCCGAGAGGCAGAGATCGCGGTTGCTTGGAAGAGGCGAAGAACGAAGCCGCAAAGAAGCGGGCTTGCGTGCCAAGCCTTCCGACTGCTGGAGGACGGTGGCTGCCGCTCTCCTGCCTCTTGAATTCACTCTCGGCAAGCGAATGGAAAGCGTTCCAGGACAACTTGCCTGGGTTTTGACTTGGTCCTGATGCGTCCCACCTTGGCAAGTCTTGCTCGTCGCCAGAGGCTCCGAGATGCACAGAAGACGGTGGCAGCTGCTGAAAAGAAGGGCAGCGGTGAGTTTGTCGACAAGCAAGAACATAGGCAGCTGCCTGTGCTTGGGAAGGAGCAGCTGCCTGGTTTTGGCAATTGCCTTCACAGCGCCCAGAAGCCCGGTGCTCTGCTGCTTTGTTTTTCGCAGTCAGTCAATTGCACACTAGTGAAGCTGAGCCAGGCTCTTCAGCTTTGCTGCTTTTGAGCATCTGTGCTCCACTTATGCTCTGTGACATCTCTCGAGGTGGTTTGCCTCGGCCAGGCTGGCAAGTGCCCGCTAGTACCTAGAGCTGGGCAGGAGAGGGCAGAGAGCACTTCCATCTGACAGCAGGTTGCAGATTGCCTCGGAAAGAGCCGTGTCCTTGGAATGTGCAGCAAATCCTCTTTCTTTGCAAACCGCGGTTAGTGTGCAGTGCAGGTCCACTCTCCCCTTGCCAAATGGAGTGGGAAAGCTTTTCGCTAAGATAGAGACGACTAGAGAGGCAGAAGCGCGGCTCCGGAGCTATCCGGAGGAAAGTGCCGCTTCCCGGCGTCTTTCGGCTTGAAGCGGCGCTCCGGAGCGCTGCGCTGCCGCTCTACTGAGCTGTGCGCGAATTAGCCGCTTCTTCGCCTCCGAGAGGCAGAGATCGCGGTTGCTTGGAAGAGGCGAAGAACGAAGCCGCAAAGAAGCGGGCTTGCGTGCGAAGCCTTCCGACTGCTGGAGGACGGTGGCTGCCGCTCTCCTGCCTCTTGAATTCACTCTCGGCAAGCGAATGGAAAGCGTTCCAGGACAACTTGCCTGGGTTTTGACTTGGTCCTGATGCGTCCCACCTTGGCAAGTCTTGCTCGTCGCCAGAGGCTCCGAGATGCACAGAAGACGGTGGCAGCTGCTGAAAAGAAGGGCAGCGGTGAGTTTGTCGACAAGCAAGAACATAGGCAGCTGCCTGTGCTTGGGAAGGAGCAGCTGCCTGGTTTTGGCAATTGCCTTCACAGCGCCCAGAAGCCCGGTGCTCTGCTGCTTTGTTTTTCGCAGTCAGTCAATTGCACACTAGTGAAGCTGAGCCAGGCTCTTCAGCTTTGCTGCTTTTGAGCATCTGTGCTCCACTTATGCTCTGTGACATCTCTCGAGGTGGTTTGCCTCGCCCAGGCTGGCAAGTGCCCGCTAGTAGCTAGAGCTGGGCAGGAGAGGGCAGAGAGCACTTCCATCTGACAGCAGGTTGCAGATTGCCTCGGAAAGAGCCGTGTCGTTGGAATGTGCAGCAAATCCTCTTTCTTTGCAAACCGCGGTTAGTGTGCAGTGCAGGTCCACTCTCCCCTTGCCAAATGGAGTGGGAAAGCTTTTCGCTAAGATAGAGACGACTAGAGAGGCAGAAGCGCGGCTCCGGAGCTATCCGGAGGAAAGTGCCGCTTCCCGGCGTCTTTCGGCTTGAAGCGGCGCTCCGGAGCGCTGCGCTGCCGCTCTACTGAGCTGTGCGCGAATTAGCCGCTTCTTCGCCTCCGAGAGGCAGAGATCGCGGTTGCTTGGAAGAGGCGAAGAACGAAGCCGCAAAGAAGCGGGCTTGCGTGCGAAGCCTTCCGACTGCTGGAGGACGGTGGCTGCCGCTCTCCTGCCTGTTGAATTCACTCTCGGCAAGCGAATGGAAAGCGTTCCAGGACAACTTGCCTGGGTTTTGACTTGGTCCTGATGCGTCCCACCTTGGCAAGTCTTGCTCGTCGCCAGAGGCTCCGAGATGCACAGAAGACGGTGGCAGCTGCTGAAAAGAAGGGCAGCGGTGAGTTTGTCGACAAGCAAGAACATAGGCAGCTGCCTGTGCTTGGGAAGGAGCAGCTGCCTGGTTTTGGCAATTGCCTTCACAGCGCCCAGAAGCCCGGTGCTCTGCTGCTTTGTTTTTCGCAGTCAGTCAATTGCACACTAGTGAAGCTGAGCCAGGCTCTTCAGCTTTGCTGCTTTTGAGCATCTGTGCTCCACTTATGCTCTGTGACATCTCTCGAGGTGGTTTGCCTCGGCCAGGCTGGCAAGTGCCCGCTAGTACCTAGAGCTGGGCAGGAGAGGGCAGAGAGCACTTCCATCTGACAGCAGGTTGCAGATTGCCTCGGAAAGAGCCGTGTCCTTGGAATGTGCAGCAAATCCTCTTTCTTTGCAAACCGCGGTTAGTGTGCAGTGCAGGTCCACTCTCCCCTTGCCAAATGGAGTGGGAAAGCTTTTCGCTAAGATAGAGACGACTAGAGAGGCAGAAGCGCGGCTCCGGAGCTATCCGGAGGAAAGTGCCGCTTCCCGGCGTCTTTCGGCTTGAAGCGGCGCTCCGGAGCGCTGCGCTGCCGCTCTACTGAGCTGTGCGCGAATTAGCCGCTTCTTCGCCTCCGAGAGGCAGAGATCGCGGTTGCTTGGAAGAGGCGAAGAACGAAGCCGCAAAGAAGCGGGCTTGCGTGCGAAGCCTTCCGACTGCTGGAGGACGGTGGCTGCCGCTCTCCTGCCTCTTGAATTCACTCTCGGCAAGCGAATGGAAAGCGTTCCAGGACAACTTGCCTGGGTTTTGACTTGGTCCTGATGCGTCCCACCTTGGCAAGTCTTGCTCGTCGCCAGAGGCTCCGAGATGCACAGAAGACGGTGGCAGCTGCTGAAAAGAAGGGCAGCGGTGAGTTTGTCGACAAGCAAGAACATAGGCAGCTGCCTGTGCTTGGGAAGGAGCAGCTGCCTGGTTTTGGCAATTGCCTTCACAGCGCCCAGAAGCCCGGTGCTCTGCTGCTTTGTTTTTCGCAGTCAGTCAATTGCACACTAGTGAAGCTGAGCCAGGCTCTTCAGCTTTGCTGCTTTTGAGCATCTGTGCTCCACTTATGCTCTGTGACATCTCTCGAGGTGGTTTGCCTCGGCCAGGCTGGCAAGTGCCCGCTAGTACCTAGAGCTGGGCAGGAGAGGGCAGAGAGCACTTCCATCTGACAGCAGGTTGCAGATTGCCTCGGAAAGAGCCGTGTCCTTGGAATGTGCAGCAAATCCTCTTTCTTTGCAAACCGCGGTTAGTGTGCAGTGCAGGTCCACTCTCCCCTTGCCAAATGGAGTGGGAAAGCTTTTCGCTAAGATAGAGACGACTAGAGAGGCAGAAGCGCGGCTCCGGAGCTATCCGGAGGAAAGTGCCGCTTCCCGGCGTCTTTCGGCTTGAAGCGGCGCTCCGGAGCGCTGCGCTGCCGCTCTACTGAGCTGTGCGCGAATTAGCCGCTTCTTCGCCTCCGAGAGGCAGAGATCGCGGTTGCTTGGAAGAGGCGAAGAACGAAGCCGCAAAGAAGCGGGCTTGCGTGCGAAGCCTTCCGACTGCTGGAGGACGGTGGCTGCCGCTCTCCTGCCTCTTGAATTCACTCTCGGCAAGCGAATGGAAAGCGTTCCAGGACAACTTGCCTGGGTTTTGACTTGGTCCTGATGCGTCCCACCTTGGCAAGTCTTGCTCGTCGCCAGAGGCTCCGAGATGCACAGAAGACGGTGGCAGCTGCTGAAAAGAAGGGCAGCGGTGAGTTTGTCGACAAGCAAGAACATAGGCAGCTGCCTGTGCTTGGGAAGGAGCAGCTGCCTGGTTTTGGCAATTGCCTTCACAGCGCCCAGAAGCCCGGTGCTCTGCTGCTTTGTTTTTCGCAGTCAGTCAATTGCACACTAGTGAAGCTGAGCCAGGCTCTTCAGCTTTGCTGCTTTTGAGCATCTGTGCTCCACTTATGCTCTGTGACATCTCTCGAGGTGGTTTGCCTCGCCCAGGCTGGCAAGTGCCCGCTAGTACCTAGAGCTGGGCAGGAGAGGGCAGAGAGCACTTCCATCTGACAGCAGGTTGCAGATTGCCTCGGAAAGAGCCGTGTCCTTGGAATGTGCAGCAAATCCTCTTTCTTTGCAAACCGCGGTTAGTGTGCAGTGCAGGTCCACTCTCCCCTTGCCAAATGGAGTGGGAAAGCTTTTCGCTAAGATAGAGACGACTAGAGAGGCAGAAGCGCGGCTCCGGAGCTATCCGGAGGAAAGTGCCGCTTCCCGGCGTCTTTCGGCTTGAAGCGGCGCTCCGGAGCGCTGCGCTGCCGCTCTACTGAGCTGTGCGCGAATTAGCCGCTTCTTCGCCTCCGAGAGGCAGAGATCGCGGTTGCTTGGAAGAGGCGAAGAACGAAGCCGCAAAGAAGCGGGCTTGCGTGCGAAGCCTTCCGACTGCCGGAGGACGGTGGCTGCCGCTCTCCTGCCTCTTGAATTCACTCTCGGCAAGCGAATGGAAAGCGTTCCAGGACAACTTGCCTGGGTTTTGACTTGGTCCTGATGCGTCCCACCTTGGCAAGTCTTGCTCGTCGCCAGAGGCTCCGAGATGCACAGAAGACGGTGGCAGCTGCTGAAAAGAAGGGCAGCGGTGAGTTTGTCGACAAGCAAGAACATAGGCAGCTGCCTGTGCTTGGGAAGGAGCAGCTGCCTGGTTTTGGCAATTGCCTTCACAGCGCCCAGAAGCCCAGTGCTCTGCTGCTTTGTTTTTCGCAGTCAGTCAATTGCACACTAGTGAAGCTGAGCCAGGCTCTTCAGCTTTGCTGCTTTTGAGCATCTGTGCTCCACTTATGCTCTGTGACATCTCTCGAGGTGGTTTGCCTCGCCCAGGCTGGCAAGTGCCCGCTAGTACCTAGAGCTGGGCAGGAGAGGGCAGAGAGCACTTCCATCTGACAGCAGGTTGCAGATTGCCTCGGAAAGAGCCGTGTCCTTGGAATGTGCAGCAAATCCTCTTTCTTTGCAAACCGCGGTTAGTGTGCAGTGCAGGTCCACTCTCCCCTTGCCAAATGGAGTGGGAAAGCTTTTCGCTAAGATAGAGACGACTAGAGAGGCAGAAGCGCGGCTCCGGAGCTATCCGGAGGAAAGTGCCGCTTCCCGGCGTCTTTCGGCTTGAAGCGGCGCTCCGGAGCGCTGCGCTGCCGCTCTACTGAGCTGTGCGCGAATTAGCCGCTTCTTCGCCTCCGAGAGGCAGAGATCGCGGTTGCTTGGAAGAGGCGAAGAACGAAGCCGCAAAGAAGCGGGCTTGCGTGCGAAGCCTTCCGACTGCCGGAGGACGGTGGCTGCCGCTCTCCTGCCTCTTGAATTCACTCTCGGCAAGCGAATGGAAAGCGTTCCAGGACAACTTGCCTGGGTTTTGACTTGGTCCTGATGCGTCCCACCTTGGCAAGTCTTGCTCGTCGCCAGAGGCTCCGAGATGCACAGAAGACGGTGGCAGCTGCTGAAAAGAAGGGCAGCGGTGAGTTTGTCGACAAGCAAGAACATAGGCAGCTGCCTGTGCTTGGGAAGGAGCAGCTGCCTGGTTTTGGCAATTGCCTTCACAGCGCCCAGAAGCCCGGTGCTCTGCTGCTTTGTTTTTCGCAGTCAGTCAATTGCACACTAGTGAAGCTGAGCCAGGCTCTTCAGCTTTGCTGCTTTTGAGCATCTGTGCTCCACTTATGCTCTGTGACATCTCTCGAGGTGGTTTGCCTCGGCCAGGCTGGCAAGTGCCCGCTAGTACCTAGAGCTGGGCAGGAGAGGGCAGAGAGCACTTCCATCTGACAGCAGGTTGCAGATTGCCTCGGAAAGAGCCGTGTCCTTGGAATGTGCAGCAAATCCTCTTTCTTTGCAAACCGCGGTTAGTGTGCAGTGCAGGTCCACTCTCCCCTTGCCAAATGGAGTGGGAAAGCTTTTCGCTAAGATAGAGACGACTAGAGAGGCAGAAGCGCGGCTCCGGAGCTATCCGGAGGAAAGTGCCGCTTCCCGGCGTCTTTCGGCTTGAAGCGGCGCTCCGGAGCGCTGCGCTGCCGCTCTACTGAGCTGTGCGCGAATTAGCCGCTTCTTCGCCTCCGAGAGGCAGAGATCGCGGTTGCTTGGAAGAGGCGAAGAACGAAGCCGCAAAGAAGCGGGCTTGCGTGCGAAGCCTTCCGACTGCTGGAGGACGGTGGCTGCCGCTCTCCTGCCTCTTGAATTCACTCTCGGCAAGCGAATGGAAAGCGTTCCAGGACAACTTGCCTGGGTTTTGACTTGGTCCTGATGCGTCCCACCTTGGCAAGTCTTGCTCGTCGCCAGAGGCTCCGAGATGCACAGAAGACGGTGGCAGCTGCTGAAAAGAAGGGCAGCGGTGAGTTTGTCGACAAGCAAGAACATAGGCAGCTGCCTGTGCTTGGGAAGGAGCAGCTGCCTGGTTTTGGCAATTGCCTTCACAGCGCCCAGAAGCCCGGTGCTCTGCTGCTTTGTTTTTCGCAGTCAGTCAATTGCACACTAGTGAAGCTGAGCCAGGCTCTTCAGCTTTGCTGCTTTTGAGCATCTGTGCTCCACTTATGCTCTGTGACATCTCTCGAGGTGGTTTGCCTCGGCCAGGCTGGCAAGTGCCCGCTAGTAGCTAGAGCTGGGCAGGAGAGGGCAGAGAGCACTTCCATCTGACAGCAGGTTGCAGATTGCCTCGGAAAGAGCCGTGTCCTTGGAATGTGCAGCAAATCCTCTTTCTTTGCAAACCGCGGTTAGTGTGCAGTGCAGGTCCACTCTCCCCTTGCCAAATGGAGTGGGAAAGCTTTTCGCTAAGATAGAGACGACTAGAGAGGCAGAAGCGCGGCTCCGGAGCTATCCGGAGGAAAGTGCCGCTTCCCGGCGTCTTTCGGCTTGAAGCGGCGCTCCGGAGCGCTGCGCTGCCGCTCTACTGAGCTGTGCGCGAATTAGCCGCTTCTTCGCCTCCGAGAGGCAGAGATCGCGGTTGCTTGGAAGAGGCGAAGAACGAAGCCGCAAAGAAGCGGGCTTGCGTGCGAAGCCTTCCGACTGCTGGAGGACGGTGGCTGCCGCTCTCCTGCCTCTTGAATTCACTCTCGGCAAGCGAATGGAAAGCGTTCCAGGACAACTTGCCTGGGTTTTGACTTGGTCCTGATGCGTCCCACCTTGGCAAGTCTTGCTCGTCGCCAGAGGCTCCGAGATGCACAGAAGACGGTGGCAGCTGCTTGAAAAGAAGGGCAGCGGTGAGTTTGTCGACAAGCAAGAACATAGGCAGCTGCCTGTGCTTGGGAAGGAGCAGCTGCCTGGTTTTGGCAATTGCCTTCACAGCGCCCAGAAGCCCGGTGCTCTGCTGCTTTGTTTTTCGCAGTCAGTCAATTGCACACTAGTGAAGCTGAGCCAGGCTCTTCAGCTTTGCTGCTTTTGAGCATCTGTGCTCCACTTATGCTCTGTGACATCTCTCGAGGTGGTTTGCCTCGGCCAGGCTGGCAAGTGCCCGCTAGTACCTAGAGCTGGGCAGGAGAGGGCAGAGAGCACTTCCATCTGACAGCAGGTTGCAGATTGCCTCGGAAAGAGCCGTGTCCTTGGAATGTGCAGCAAATCCTCTTTCTTTGCAAACCGCGGTTAGTGTGCAGTGCAGTCCACTCTCCCCTTGCCAAATGGAGTGGGAAAGCTTTTCGCTAAGATAGAGACGACTAGAGAGGCAGAAGCGCGGCTCCGGAGCTATCCGGAGGAAAGTGCCGCTTCCCGGCGTCTTTCGGCTTGAAGCGGCGCTCCGGAGCGCTGCGCTGCCGCTCTACTGAGCTGTGCGCGAATTAGCCGCTTCTTCGCCTCCGAGAGGCAGAGATCGCGGTTGCTTGGAAGAGGCGAAGAACGAAGCCGCAAAGAAGCGGGCTTGCGTGCGAAGCCTTCCGACTGCTGGAGGACGGTGGCTGCCGCTCCCCTGCCTGTTGAATTCACTCTCGGCAAGCGAATGGAAAGCGTTCCAGGACAACTTGCCTGGGTTTTGACTTGGTCCTGATGCGTCCACCTTGGCAAGTCTTGCTCGTCGCCAGAGGCTCCGAGATGCACAGAAGACGGTGGCAGCTGCTGAAAAGAAGGGCAGCGGTGAGTTTGTCGACAGAGCAAGAACATAGGCAGCTGCCTGTGCTTGGGAAGGAGCAGCTGCCTGGTTTTGGCAATTGCCTTCACAGCGCCCAGAAGCCCGGTGCTCTGCTGCTTTGTTTTTCGCAGTCAGTCAATTGCACACTAGTGAAGCTGAGCCAGGCTCTTCAGCTTTGCTGCTTTTGAGCATCTGTGCTCCACTTATGCTCTGTGACATCTCTCGAGGTGGTTTGCCTCGGCCAGGCTGGCAAGTGCCCCGCTGGTACCTAAAGCTGGGCAGGAGAGGGCAGAGAGCACTTCCATCTGACAGCAGGTTGCAGATTGCCTCGGAAAGAGCCGTGTCCTTGGAATGTGCAGCAAATCCTCTTTCTTTGCAAACCGCGGTTAGTGTGCAGTGCAGGTCCACTCTCCCCTTGCCAATGGAGTGGGAAAGCTTTTCGCTAAGATAGAGACGACTAGAGAGGCAGAAGCGCGGCTCCGGAGCTATCCGGAGGAAAGTGCCGCTTCCCGGCGTCTTTCGGCTTGAAGCGGCGCTCCGGAGCGCTGCGCTGCCGCTCTACTGAGCTGTGCGCGAATTAGCCGCTTCTTCGCCTCCGAGAGGCAGAGATCGCGGTTGCTTGGAAGAGGCGAAGAACGAAGCCGCAAAGAAGCGGGCTTGCGTGCGAAGCCTTCCGACTGCTGGAGGACGGTGGCTGCCGCTCTCCTGCCTGTTGAATTCACTCTCGGCAAGCGAAAGGAAAGCGTTCCAGGACAACTTGCCTGGGTTTTGACTTGGTCCTGATGCGTCCCACCTTGGCAAGTCTTGCTCGTCGCCAGAGGCTCCGAGATGCACAGAAGACGGTGGCAGCTGCTGAAAAGAAGGGCAGCGGTGAGTTTGTCGACAAGCAAGAACATAGGCAGCTGCCTGTGCTTGGGAAGGAGCAGCTGCCTGGTTTTGGCAATTGCCTTCACAGCGCCCAGAAGCCCGGTGCTCTGCTGCTTTGTTTTTCGCAGTCAGTCAATTGCACACTAGTGAAGCTGAGCCAGGCTCTTCAGCTTTGCTGCTTTTGAGCATCTGTGCTCCACTTATGCTCTGTGACATCTCTCGAGGTGGTTTGCCTCGGCCAGGCTGGCAAGTGCCCGCTAGTACCTAGAGCTGGGCAGGAGAGGGCAGAGAGCACTTCCATCTGACAGCAGGTTGCAGATTGCCTCGGAAAGAGCTGTGTCCTTGGAATGTGCAGCAAATCCTCTTTCTTTGCAAACCGCGGTTAGTGTGCAGTGCAGGTCCACTCTCCCCTTGCCAAATGGAGTGGGAAAGCTTTTCGCTAAGATAGAGACGACTAGAGAGGCAGAAGCGCGGCTCCGGAGCTATCCGGAGGAAAGTGCCGCTTCCCGGCGTCTTTCGGCTTGAAGCGGCGCTCCGGAGCGCTGCGCTGCCGCTCTACTGAGCTGTGCGCGAATTAGCCGCTTCTTCGCCTCCGAGAGGCAGAGATCGCGGTTGCTTGGAAGAGGCGAAGAACGAAGCCGCAAAGAAGCGGGCTTGCGTGCGAAGCCTTCCGACTGCTGGAGGACGGTGGCTGCCGCTCTCCTGCCTCTTGAATTCACTCTCGGCAAGCGAATGGAAAGCGTTCCAGGACAACTTGCCTGGGTTTTGACTTGGTCCTGATGCGTCCCACCTTGGCAAGTCTTGCTCGTCGCCAGAGGCTCCGAGATGCACAGAAGACGGTGGCAGCTGCTGAAAAGAAGGGCAGCGGTGAGTTTGTCGACAAGCAAGAACATAGGCAGCTGCCTGTGCTTGGGAAGGAGCAGCTGCCTGGTTTTGGCAATTGCCTTCACAGCGCCCAGAAGCCCGGTGCTCTGCTGCTTTGTTTTTCGCAGTCAGTCAATTGCACACTAGTGAAGCTGAGCCAGGCTCTTCAGCTTTGCTGCTTTTGAGCATCTGTGCTCCACTTATGCTCTGTGACATCTCTCGAGGTGGTTTGCCTCGGCCAGGCTGGCAAGTGCCCGCTAGTACCTAGAGCTGGGCAGGAGAGGGCAGAGAGCACTTCCATCTGACAGCAGGTTGCAGATTGCCTCGGAAAGAGCCGTGTCCTTGGAATGTGCAGCAAATCCTCTTTCTTTGCAAACCGCGGTTAGTGTGCAGTGCAGGTCCACTCTCCCCTTGCCAAATGGAGTGGGAAAGCTTTTCGCTAAGATAGAGACGACTAGAGAGGCAGAAGCGCGGCTCCGGAGCTATCCGGAGGAAAGTGCCGCTTCCCGGCGTCTTTCGGCTTGAAGCGGCGCTCCGGAGCGCTGCGCTGCCGCTCTACTGAGCTGTGCGCGAATTAGCCGCTTCTTCGCCTCCGAGAGGCAGAGATCGCGGTTGCTTGGAAGAGGCGAAGAACGAAGCCGCAAAGAAGCGGGCTTGCGTGCCAAGCCTTCCGACTGCTGGAGGACGGTGGCTGCCGCTCTCCTGCCTCTTGAATTCACTCTCGGCAAGCGAATGGAAAGCGTTCCAGGACAACTTGCCTGGGTTTTGACTTGGTCCTGATGCGTCCCACCTTGGCAAGTCTTGCTCGTCGCCAGAGGCTCCGAGATGCACAGAAGACGGTGGCAGCTGCTGAAAAGAAGGGCAGCGGTGAGTTTGTCGACAAGCAAGAACATAGGCAGCTGCCTGTGCTTGGGAAGGAGCAGCTGCCTGGTTTTGGCAATTGCCTTCACAGCGCCCAGAAGCCCGGTGCTCTGCTGCTTTGTTTTTCGCAGTCAGTCAATTGCACACTAGTGAAGCTGAGCCAGGCTCTTCAGCTTTGCTGCTTTTGAGCATCTGTGCTCCACTTATGCTCTGTGACATCTCTCGAGGTGGTTTGCCTCGGCCAGGCTGGCAAGTGCCCGCTAGTACCTAGAGCTGGGCAGGAGAGGGCAGAGAGCACTTCCATCTGACAGCAGGTTGCAGATTGCCTCGGAAAGAGCCGTGTCCTTGGAATGTGCAGCAAATCCTCTTTCTTTGCAAACCGCGGTTAGTGTGCAGTGCAGGTCCACTCTCCCCTTGCCAAATGGAGTGGGAAAGCTTTTCGCTAAGATAGAGACGACTAGAGAGGCAGAAGCGCGGCTCCGGAGCTATCCGGAGGAAAGTGCCGCTTCCCGGCGTCTTTCGGCTTGAAGCGGCGCTCCGGAGCGCTGCGCTGCCGCTCTACTGAGCTGTGCGCGAATTAGCCGCTTCTTCGCCTCCGAGAGGCAGAGATCGCGGTTGCTTGGAAGAGGCGAAGAACGAAGCCGCAAAGAAGCGGGCTTGCGTGCGAAGCCTTCCGACTGCTGGAGGACGGTGGCTGCCGCTCTCCTGCCTCTTGAATTCACTCTCGGCAAGCGAATGGAAAGCGTTCCAGGACAACTTGCCTGGGTTTTGACTTGGTCCTGATGCGTCCCACCTTGGCAAGTCTTGCTCGTCGCCAGAGGCTCCGAGATGCACAGAAGACGGTGGCAGCTGCTGAAAAGAAGGGCAGCGGTGAGTTTGTCGACAAGCAAGAACATAGGCAGCTGCCTGTGCTTGGGAAGGAGCAGCTGCCTGGTTTTGGCAATTGCCTTCACAGCGCCCAGAAGCCCGGTGCTCTGCTGCTTTGTTTTTCGCAGTCAGTCAATTGCACACTAGTGAAGCTGAGCCAGGCTCTTCAGCTTTGCTGCTTTTGAGCATCTGTGCTCCACTTATGCTCTGTGACATCTCTCGAGGTGGTTTGCCTCGCCCAGGCTGGCAAGTGCCCGCTAGTAGCTAGAGCTGGGCAGGAGAGGGCAGAGAGCACTTCCATCTGACAGCAGGTTGCAGATTGCCTCGGAAAGAGCCGTGTCCTTGGAATGTGCAGCAAATCCTCTTTCTTTGCAAACCGCGGTTAGTGTGCAGTGCAGGTCCACTCTCCCCTTGCCAAATGGAGTGGGAAAGCTTTTCGCTAAGATAGAGACGACTAGAGAGGCAGAAGCGCGGCTCCGGAGCTATCCGGAGGAAAGTGCCGCTTCCCGGCGTCTTTCGGCTTGAAGCGGCGCTCCGGAGCGCTGCGCTGCCGCTCTACTGAGCTGTGCGCGAATTAGCCGCTTCTTCGCCTCCGAGAGGCAGAGATCGCGGTTGCTTGGAAGAGGCGAAGAACGAAGCCGCAAAGAAGCGGGCTTGCGTGCGAAGCCTTCCGACTGCTGGAGGACGGTGGCTGCCGCTCTCCTGCCTGTTGAATTCACTCTCGGCAAGCGAATGGAAAGCGTTCCAGGACAACTTGCCTGGGTTTTGACTTGGTCCTGATGCGTCCCACCTTGGCAAGTCTTGCTCGTCGCCAGAGGCTCCGAGATGCACAGAAGACGGTGGCAGCTGCTGAAAAGAAGGGCAGCGGTGAGTTTGTCGACAAGCAAGAACATAGGCAGCTGCCTGTGCTTGGGAAGGAGCAGCTGCCTGGTTTTGGCAATTGCCTTCACAGCGCCCAGAAGCCCGGTGCTCTGCTGCTTTGTTTTTCGCAGTCAGTCAATTGCACACTAGTGAAGCTGAGCCAGGCTCTTCAGCTTTGCTGCTTTTGAGCATCTGTGCTCCACTTATGCTCTGTGACATCTCTCGAGGTGGTTTGCCTCGGCCAGGCTGGCAAGTGCCCGCTAGTACCTAGAGCTGGGCAGGAGAGGGCAGAGAGCACTTCCATCTGACAGCAGGTTGCAGATTGCCTCGGAAAGAGCCGTGTCCTTGGAATGTGCAGCAAATCCTCTTTCTTTGCAAACCGCGGTTAGTGTGCAGTGCAGGTCCACTCTCCCCTTGCCAAATGGAGTGGGAAAGCTTTTCGCTAAGATAGAGACGACTAGAGAGGCAGAAGCGCGGGCTCCGGAGCTATCCGGAGGAAAGTGCCGCTTCCCGGCGTCTTTCGGCTTGAAGCGGCGCTCCGGAGCGCTGCGCTGCCGCTCTACTGAGCTGTGCGCGAATTAGCCGCTTCTTCGCCTCCGAGAGGCAGAGATCGCGGTTGCTTGGAAGAGGCGAAGAACGAAGCCGCAAAGAAGCGGGCTTGCGTGCGAAGCCTTCCGACTGCTGGAGGACGGTGGCTGCCGCTCTCCTGCCTCTTGAATTCACTCTCGGCAAGCGAATGGAAAGCGTTCCAGGACAACTTGCCTGGGTTTTGACTTGGTCCTGATGCGTCCCACCTTGGCAAGTCTTGCTCGTCGCCAGAGGCTCCGAGATGCACAGAAGACGGTGGCAGCTGCTGAAAAGAAGGGCAGCGGTGAGTTTGTCGACAAGCAAGAACATAGGCAGCTGCCTGTGCTTGGGAAGGAGCAGCTGCCTGGTTTTGGCAATTGCCTTCACAGCGCCCAGAAGCCCGGTGCTCTGCTGCTTTGTTTTTCGCAGTCAGTCAATTGCACACTAGTGAAGCTGAGCCAGGCTCTTCAGCTTTGCTGCTTTTGAGCATCTGTGCTCCACTTATGCTCTGTGACATCTCTCGAGGTGGTTTGCCTCGCCCAGGCTGGCAAGTGCCCGCTAGTACCTAGAGCTGGGCAGGAGAGGGCAGAGAGCACTTCCATCTGACAGCAGGTTGCAGATTGCCTCGGAAAGAGCCGTGTCCTTGGAATGTGCAGCAAATCCTCTTTCTTTGCAAACCGCGGTTAGTGTGCAGTGCAGGTCCACTCTCCCCTTGCCAAATGGAGTGGGAAAGCTTTTCGCTAAGATAGAGACGACTAGAGAGGCAGAAGCGCGGCTCCGGAGCTATCCGGAGGAAAGTGCCGCTTCCCGGCGTCTTTCGGCTTGAAGCGGCGCTCCGGAGCGCTGCGCTGCCGCTCTACTGAGCTGTGCGCGAATTAGCCGCTTCTTCGCCTCCGAGAGGCAGAGATCGCGGTTGCTTGGAAGAGGCGAAGAACGAAGCCGCAAAGAAGCGGGCTTGCGTGCGAAGCCTTCCGACTGCCGGAGGACGGTGGCTGCCGCTCTCCTGCCTCTTGAATTCACTCTCGGCAAGCGAATGGAAAGCGTTCCAGGACAACTTGCCTGGGTTTTGACTTGGTCCTGATGCGTCCCACCTTGGCAAGTCTTGCTCGTCGCCAGAGGCTCCGAGATGCACAGAAGACGGTGGCAGCTGCTGAAAAGAAGGGCAGCGGTGAGTTTGTCGACAAGCAAGAACATAGGCAGCTGCCTGTGCTTGGGAAGGAGCAGCTGCCTGGTTTTGGCAATTGCCTTCACAGCGCCCAGAAGCCCAGTGCTCTGCTGCTTTGTTTTTCGCAGTCAGTCAATTGCACACTAGTGAAGCTGAGCCAGGCTCTTCAGCTTTGCTGCTTTTGAGCATCTGTGCTCCACTTATGCTCTGTGACATCTCTCGAGGTGGTTTGCCTCGCCCAGGCTGGCAAGTGCCCGCTAGTACCTAGAGCTGGGCAGGAGAGGGCAGAGAGCACTTCCATCTGACAGCAGGTTGCAGATTGCCTCGGAAAGAGCCGTGTCCTTGGAATGTGCAGCAAATCCTCTTTCTTTGCAAACCGCGGTTAGTGTGCAGTGCAGGTCCACTCTCCCCTTGCCAAATGGAGTGGGAAAGCTTTTCGCTAAGATAGAGACGACTAGAGAGGCAGAAGCGCGGCTCCGGAGCTATCCGGAGGAAAGTGCCGCTTCCCGGCGTCTTTCGGCTTGAAGCGGCGCTCCGGAGCGCTGCGCTGCCGCTCTACTGAGCTGTGCGCGAATTAGCCGCTTCTTCGCCTCCGAGAGGCAGAGATCGCGGTTGCTTGGAAGAGGCGAAGAACGAAGCCGCAAAGAAGCGGGCTTGCGTGCGAAGCCTTCCGACTGCCGGAGGACGGTGGCTGCCGCTCTCCTGCCTCTTGAATTCACTCTCGGCAAGCGAATGGAAAGCGTTCCAGGACAACTTGCCTGGGTTTTGACTTGGTCCTGATGCGTCCCACCTTGGCAAGTCTTGCTCGTCGCCAGAGGCTCCGAGATGCACAGAAGACGGTGGCAGCTGCTGAAAAGAAGGGCAGCGGTGAGTTTGTCGACAAGCAAGAACATAGGCAGCTGCCTGTGCTTGGGAAGGAGCAGCTGCCTGGTTTTGGCAATTGCCTTCACAGCGCCCAGAAGCCCAGTGCTCTGCTGCTTTGTTTTTCGCAGTCAGTCAATTGCACACTAGTGAAGCTGAGCCAGGCTCTTCAGCTTTGCTGCTTTTGAGCATCTGTGCTCCACTTATGCTCTGTGACATCTCTCGAGGTGGTTTGCCTCGGCCAGGCTGGCAAGTGCCCGCTAGTACCTAGAGCTGGGCAGGAGAGGGCAGAGAGCACTTCCATCTGACAGCAGGTTGCAGATTGCCTCGGAAAGAGCCGTGTCCTTGGAATGTGCAGCAAATCCTCTTTCTTTGCAAACCGCGGTTAGTGTGCAGTGCAGGTCCACTCTCCCCTTGCCAAATGGAGTGGGAAAGCTTTTCGCTAAGATAGAGACGACTAGAGAGGCAGAAGCGCGGCTCCGGAGCTATCCGGAGGAAAGTGCCGCTTCCCGGCGTCTTTCGGCTTGAAGCGGCGCTCCGGAGCGCTGCGCTGCCGCTCTACTGAGCTGTGCGCGAATTAGCCGCTTCTTCGCCTCCGAGAGGCAGAGATCGCGGTTGCTTGGAAGAGGCGAAGAACGAAGCCGCAAAGAAGCGGGCTTGCGTGCGAAGCCTTCCGACTGCTGGAGGACGGTGGCTGCCGCTCTCCTGCCTCTTGAATTCAGTCTCGGCAAGCGAAAGGAAAGCGTTCCAGGACAACTTGCCTGGGTTTTGACTTGGTCCTGATGCGTCCCACCTTGGCAAGTCTTGCTCGTCGCCAGAGGCTCCGAGATGCACAGAAGACGGTGGCAGCTGCTGAAAAGAAGGGCAGCGGTGAGTTTGTCGACAAGCAAGAACATAGGCAGCTGCCTGTGCTTGGGAAGGAGCAGCTGCCTGGTTTTGGCAATTGCCTTCACAGCGCCCAGAAGCCCGGTGCTCTGCTGCTTTGTTTTTCGCAGTCAGTCAATTGCACACTAGTGAAGCTGAGCCAGGCTCTTCAGCTTTGCTGCTTTTGAGCATCTGTGCTCCACTTATGCTCTGTGACATCTCTCGAGGTGGTTTGCCTCGGCCAGGCTGGCAAGTGCCCGCTAGTAGCTAGAGCTGGGCAGGAGAGGGCAGAGAGCACTTCCATCTGACAGCAGGTTGCAGATTGCCTCGGAAAGAGCCGTGTCCTTGGAATGTGCAGCAAATCCTCTTTCTTTGCAAACCGCGGTTAGTGTGCAGTGCAGGTCCACTCTCCCCTTGCCAAATGGAGTGGGAAAGCTTTTCGCTAAGATAGAGACGACTAGAGAGGCAGAAGCGCGGCTCCGGAGCTATCCGGAGGAAAGTGCCGCTTCCCGGCGTCTTTCGGCTTGAAGCGGCGCTCCGGAGCGCTGCGCTGCCGCTCTACTGAGCTGTGCGCGAATTAGCCGCTTCTTCGCCTCCGAGAGGCAGAGATCGCGGTTGCTTGGAAGAGGCGAAGAACGAAGCCGCAAAGAAGCGGGCTTGCGTGCGAAGCCTTCCGACTGCTGGAGGACGGTGGCTGCCGCTCTCCTGCCTCTTGAATTCACTCTCGGCAAGCGAATGGAAAGCGTTCCAGGACAACTTGCCTGGGTTTTGACTTGGTCCTGATGCGTCCCACCTTGGCAAGTCTTGCTCGTCGCCAGAGGCTCCGAGATGCACAGAAGACGGTGGCAGCTGCTGAAAAGAAGGGCAGCGGTGAGTTTGTCGACAAGCAAGAACATAGGCAGCTGCCTGTGCTTGGGAAGGAGCAGCTGCCTGGTTTTGGCAATTGCCTTCACAGCGCCCAGAAGCCCGGTGCTCTGCTGCTTTGTTTTCCGCAGTCAGTCAATTGCACACTAGTGAAGCTGAGCCAGGCTCTTCAGCTTTGCTGCTTTTGAGCATCTGTGCTCCACTTATGCTCTGTGACATCTCTCGAGGTGGTTTGCCTCGGCCAGGCTGGCAAGTGCCCGCTAGTACCTAGAGCTGGGCAGGAGAGGGCAGAGAGCACTTCCATCTGACAGCAGGTTGCAGATTGCCTCGGAAAGAGCCGTGTCCTTGGAATGTGCAGCAAATCCTCTTTCTTTGCAAACCGCGGTTAGTGTGCAGTGCAGGTCCACTCTCCCCTTGCCAAATGGAGTGGGAAAGCTTTTCGCTAAGATAGAGACGACTAGAGAGGCAGAAGCGCGGCTCCGGAGCTATCCGGAGGAAAGTGCCGCTTCCCGGCGTCTTTCGGCTTGAAGCGGCGCTCCGGAGCGCTGCGCTGCCGCTCTACTGAGCTGTGCGCGAATTAGCCGCTTCTTCGCCTCCGAGAGGCAGAGATCGCGGTTGCTTGGAAGAGGCGAAGAACGAAGCCGCAAAGAAGCGGGCTTGCGTGCGAAGCCTTCCGACTGCTGGAGGACGGTGGCTGCCGCTCTCCTGCCTCTTGAATTCACTCTCGGCAAGCGAAAGGAAAGCGTTCCAGGACAACTTGCCTGGGTTTTGACTTGGTCCTGATGCGTCCCACCTTGGCAAGTCTTGCTCGTCGCCAGAGGCTCCGAGATGCACAGAAGACGGTGGCAGCTGCTGAAAAGAAGGGCAGCGGTGAGTTTGTCGACAAGCAAGAACATAGGCAGCTGCCTGTGCTTGGGAAGGAGCAGCTGCCTGGTTTTGGCAATTGCCTTCACAGCGCCCAGAAGCCCGGTGCTCTGCTGCTTTGTTTTTCGCAGTCAGTCAATTGCACACTAGTGAAGCTGAGCCAGGCTCTTCAGCTTTGCTGCTTTTGAGCATCTGTGCTCCACTTATGCTCTGTGACATCTCTCGAGGTGGTTTGCCTCGGCCAGGCTGGCAAGTGCCCGCTAGTACCTAGAGCTGGGCAGGAGAGGGCAGAGAGCACTTCCATCTGACAGCAGGTTGCAGATTGCCTCGGAAAGAGCCGTGTCCTTGGAATGTGCAGCAAATCCTCTTTCTTTGCAAACCGCGGTTAGTGTGCAGTGCAGGTCCACTCTCCCCTTGCCAAATGGAGTGGGAAAGCTTTTCGCTAAGATAGAGACGACTAGAGAGGCAGAAGCGCGGCTCCGGAGCTATCCGGAGGAAAGTGCCGCTTCCCGGCGTCTTTCGGCTTGAAGCGGCGCTCCGGAGCGCTGCGCTGCCGCTCTACTGAGCTGTGCGCGAATTAGCCGCTTCTTCGCCTCCGAGAGGCAGAGATCGCGGTTGCTTGGAAGAGGCGAAGAACGAAGCCGCAAAGAAGCGGGCTTGCGTGCGAAGCCTTCCGACTGCTGGAGGACGGTGGCTGCCGCTCTCCTGCCTCTTGAATTCACTCTCGGCAAGCGAATGGAAAGCGTTCCAGGACAACTTGCCTGGGTTTTTACTGGGTCCTGATGCGTCCCACCTTGGCAAGTCTAGCTCGTCGCCAGAGGCTCCGAGATGCACAGAAGACGGTGGCAGCTGCTGAAAAGAAGGGCAGCGGTGAGTTTGTCGACAAGCAAGAACATAGGCAGCTGCCTGTGCTTGGGAAGGAGCAGCTGCCTGGTTTTGGCAATTGCCTTCACAGCGCCCAGAAGCCCGGTGCTCTGCTGCTTTGTTTTTCGCAGTCAGTCAATTGCACACTAGTGAAGCTGAGCCAGGCTCTTCAGCTTTGCTGCTTTTGAGCATCTGTGCTCCACTTATGCTCTGTGACATCTCTCGAGGTGGTTTGCCTCGGCCAGGCTGGCAAGTGCCCGCTAGTAGCTAGAGCTGGCAGGAGAGGGCAGAGAGCACTTCCATCTGACAGCAGGTTGCAGATTGCCTCGGAAGAGCCGTGTCCTTGGAATGTGCAGCAAATCCTCTTTCTTGCAAACCGCGGTTAGTGTGCAGTGCAGGTCCACTCTCCCCTTGCAAATGGAGTGGGAAAGCTTTTCGCTAAGATAGAGACGACTAGAGAGGCAAGAAGCGCGGCTCCGGAGCTATCCGGAGGAAAGTGCCGCCTTCCCGGCGTCTTCGGCTTGAAGCGGCGCTCCGGAGCGCTGCGCTGCCGCTCTACTGAGCTGTGGCGCGAATTAGCCGCTTCTTCGCCTCCGAGAGGCAGAGATCGCGGTTGCTTGGAAGAGGCGAAGAACGAAGCCGCAAAGAAGCGGGCTTGCGTGCGAAGCCTTCCGACTGCTGGAGGACGGTGGCTGCCGCTCTCCTGCCTCTTGAATTCACTCTCGGCAAGCGAATGGAAAGCGTTCCAGGACAACTTGCCTGGGTTTTGACTTGGTCCTGATGCGTCCCACCTTGGCAAGTCTTGCTCGTCGCCAGAGGCTCCCGAGATGCACAGAAGACGGTGGCAGCTGCTGAAAAGAAGGGCAGCGGTGAGTTTGTCGACAAGCAAGAACATAGGCAGCTGCCTGTGCTTGGAAGGAGCAGCTGCCTGGTTTTGCAATTGCCTTCACAGCGCCCAGAAGCCCGGTGCTCTGCTGCTTTGTTTTCCGCAGTCAGTCAATTGCACACTAGTGAAGCTGAGCCAGGCTCTTCAGCTTTGCTGCTTTTGAGCATCTGTGCTCCACTTATGCTCTGTGACATCTCTCGAGGTGGGTTTGCCTCGGCCAGGCTGGCAAGTGCCCGCTAGTAGCTAGAGCTGGGCAAGGAGAGGGCAGAGAGCACTTCCATCTGACAGCAGGTTGCAGATTGCCTCGGAAAGAGCCGTGTCCTTGGAATGTGCAGCAAATCCTCTTTCTTTGCAAACCGCGGTAGTGTGCAGTGCAGGTCACTCTCCCCTTGCCAAATGGAGTGGGAAAGCTTTTCGCTAAGATAGAGACGACTAGAGAGGCAGAAGCGCGGCTCCGGAGCTATCCGGAGGAAAGTGCCGCTTCCCGGCGTCTTTCGGCTTGAAGCGGCGCTCCGGAGCGCTGCGCTGCCGCTCTACTGAGCTGTGCGCGAATTAGCCGCTTCTTCGCCTCCGAGAGGCAGAGATCGCGGTTGCTTGGAAGAGGCGAAGAACGAAGCCGCAAAGAAGCGGGCTTGCGTGCGAAGCCTTCCGACTGCCGGAGGACGGTGGCTGCCGCTCTCCTGCCTCTTGAATTCACTCTCGGCAAGCGAATGGAAAAGCGTTCCAGGACAACTTGCCTGGGTTTTGACTTGGTCCTGATGCGTCCCACCTTGGCAAGTCTTGCTCGTCGCCAGAGCTCCGAGATGCACAGAAGACGGTGGCAGCTGCTGAAAGAAGGGCAGCGGTGAGTTTGTCGACAAGCAAGAACATAGGCAGCTGCCTGTGCTTGGGAAGGAGCAGCTGCCTGGTTTTGGCAATTGCCTTCACAGCGCCCAGAAGCCCAGTGCTCTGCTGCTTTGTTTTTCGCAGTCAGTCAATTGCACACTAGTGAAGCTGAGCCAGGCTCTTCAGCTTTGCTGCTTTGAGCATCTGTGCTCCACTTATGCTCTGTGACATCTCTCGAGGTGGTTTGCCTCGCCCAGGCTGGCAAGTGCCCGCTAGTAGCTAGAGCTGGGCAGGAGAGGGCAGAGAGCACTTCCATCTGACAGCAGGTTGCAGATTGCCTCGGAAAGAGCCGTGTCCTTGGAATGTGCAGCAAATCCTCTTTCTTTGCAAACCGCGGTTAGTGTGCAGTGCAGGTCCCACTCTCCCCTTGCCAAATGGAGTGGGAAAGCTTTTCGCTAAGATAGAGACGACTAGAGAGGCAGAAGCGCGGCTCCGGAGCTATCCGGAGGAAAGTGCCGCTTCCCGGCGTCTTTCGGCTTGAAGCGGCGCTCCGGAGCGCTGCGCTGCCGCTCTACTGAGCTGTGCGCGAATTAGCCGCTTCTTCGCCTCCGAGAGGCAGAGATCGCGGTTGCTTGGAAGAGGCGAAGAAACG
The DNA here is from genome assembly GCF_031753505.1 of Anomalospiza imberbis. Lineage (NCBI taxonomy): Eukaryota > Metazoa > Chordata > Aves > Passeriformes > Viduidae > Anomalospiza > Anomalospiza imberbis. The sequence continues at coordinate 91,847 of NW_027100013.1, forward strand.
AAGCCGCAAAGAGCGGGCTTGCGTCGCGAAGCCTTCCGACTGCTGGAGGACGGTGGCTGCCGCCTCTCCTGCTCTTGAATTCACTCTCGGCAAGCGAATGGAAAGCGTTCCAGGACAACTTGCCTGGGTTTTGACTTGGTCCTGATGCGTCCCACCTTGGCAAGTCTTGCTCGTCGCCAGAGGCTCCGAGATGCACAGAAGACGGTGGCAGCTGCTGAAAAGAAGGGCAGCGGTGAGTTTGTCGACAAGCAAGAACATAGGCAGCTGCCTGTGCTTGGGAAGGAGCAGCTGCCTGGTTTTGGCAATTGCCTTCACAGCGCCCAGAAGCCCGGTGCTCTGCTGCTTTGTTTTCCGCAGTCAGTCAATTGCACACTAGTGAAGCTGAGCCAGGCTCTTCAGCTTTGCTGCTTTTGAGCATCTGTGCTCCACTTATGCTCTGTGACATCTCTCGAGGTGGTTTGCTCGGCCAGGCTGGCAAGTGCCCGCTAGTAACCTAGAGCTGGGCAGGAGAGGGCAGAGAGCACTTCCATCTGACAGCAGGTTGCAGATTGCCTCGGAAAGAGCCGTGTCCTTGGAATGTGCAGCAAATCCTCTTTCTTTGCAAACCGCGGTTAGTGTGCAGTGCAGGTCCACTCTCCCCTTGCCAAATGGAGTGGGAAAGCTTTTCGCTAAGATAGAGACGACTAGAGAGGCAGAAGCGCGGCTCCGGAGCTATCCGGAGGAAAGTGCCGCTTCCCGGCGTCTTTCGGCTTGAAGCGGCGCTCCGGAGCGCTGCGCTGCCGCTCTACTGAGCTGTGCGCGAATTAGCCGCTTCTTCGCCTCCGAGAGGCAGAGATCGCGGTTGCTTGGAAGAGGCGAAGAACGAAGCCGCAAAGAAGCGGGCTTGCGTGCGAAGCCTTCCGACTGCTGGAGGACGGTGGCTGCCGCTCTCCTGCCTCTTGAATTCAGTCTCGGCAAGCGAAAGGAAAGCGTTCCAGACAACTTGCCTGGGTTTTGACTGTCCTGATGCGTCCCACCTTGGCAAGTCTTGCTCGTCGCCAGAGGCTCCGAGATGCACAGAAGACGGTGGCAGCTGCTGAAAAGAAGGGCAGCGGTGAGTTTGTCGACAAGCAAGAACATAGGCAGCTGCCTGTGCTTGGGAAGGAGCAGCTGCC